>NC_137455.1:125114506-125333375 GCF_964235325.1 Thermobia domestica | reverse complement strand
GCACAGGTTTTGTTGCTAGAGCTGACAAATGATTAAATATAATGCGTTTACATTCTTCACAGGAAAGCTTCATTAGAAATCCCTTGAAGAAAGTTATTCTTTCAATCGTTTGAGAATTCTATATTCAAATAGCACTTCTTCGCACAAAACATGAAATAATTGTGAAAAATCGCCTATTCAGGCTCGGATCAAGGCAGAAGTTTGGAGGGTGTTACTCGAAGTTTAGGGGTGACACCCCCTATCGGGGGGGGCTGACGGAATCCCTGACTGGATAAAACGCTTGTTTGTATAATTGTTCGTCAGAGTTAAAGCCCGTCGACGGGAAAAAACGTTCTTTTCGATTGAAAGTGATATTCTAGAAATTATTACCATAACGTATACCCACTCTCGAATATTTTAAAATCTTTTTAATAATAATAATAATAATAATAATAATAATAATAATAATAATAATAATAATAATAATAATAATAATAATAATAATAATAATAATAATAATAATAATAGACTTATTGCAACTGCCAACATTTCTATGGGTGGAATACAGGGTCTTATTTCTGTATGCTGGCGCTGAATATGGTTTCCAATTCTTTCTATTAAAAAATCAAAAGTTTGTGTGGACATGCGATAGTAATTAAAAAATTTTGCATCGTCTTCGCGTAATTTCTCATATAGTGTATAAAAAGCACCTTCTACATAACGCACAGTCAATAATGGATGAACCCAAAGCTTTCGCGATCTACATTTCCTTTTTCTACGTCTTAAGTACAACAAGGCAAGAAGATATCTCTTGTTGATAGCTGGACTCATCTTCTCTCTTTCACGTCCTGTCCAATACTAGTCTCAGCGCCGACACTATCGGTCACGTGTGCAAACTATCGCCGACACCGATATTGTCGGGGCTTCCACCGATATTGTCGGCGACGTGTGCAAAGTACGCCGACACCGACACCGATATTATCGGGGCTTCCACCGATATTATCGTTGCCGTGTGCAAACGCACTAAAGGTTGTAAAATAAATAAGTTTTCTGAACGTTTTCAATTTGTTAGAGGTGATTATTATGCATTATATCAACAACTGGCTAATATAGATTGGTATAATATCTTGTTAAAACCAGATATAAATAAAGCTGTGGTCGATTTTGAAAAAGCAATTGTATTAGCTATGGAAACAAATATTCCGAAATCTAGGGCAAGAATATCTAAATATCCGTGTTGGTACTCCAAAAAATCTGTTTCTTTATTAAAAGCAAAGAATTTAGCTCATAAAAAGTATAAAAATACATTAAAACATGAAGGCTATTTATTATTTGCTAACTACCGCAAGGCTTTTAAGACTCAGTTAAAAGATGATAAACGTATTCACTATATTAAAATGGAAAATCAATTAAAAAGTAATCCTGAGAAATGTTGGAGATGTGTATCTAAGGGTAATAACAAGACTGCAACTGGAATAGTAGTAAACGATTCTTTGGTTACCGACTGCGAGTCGTTGGCAAATTTGTTTGCAGAGTACTTCGCATCAGTCTACCAGACATTCTCAAATATTAGCAATACAAATAATTATTCAACATCATCAGAAACTTTTTGTGAAACGAAAATACATCCTATTACAACTAGAAATGTAAGAGATGCTGTTAAATCCTTAAAGACTAAATCTGCGTCAGGTATAGATGGAATACCTGTTTTTATTATAAAAGGTGTAGCTGAAGTAATCTCACCAGTGTTAGCATCTTTGTTTAATTGGAGTTTAAATGAAAATATTTATCCTGAAGCCTGGAAAATTTTAGCCGTAACACCAATACCTAAGACTAAAGTGACAAAATTAACGATTATAGACCAATATCTATAATGAATGTTATTCCTAAAATTTTTGAAAAAATAATATACAACTACTTGTATAATGCTGTACGTGATCAGTTGGATGTAAATCAACATGGGTATATAAATGGTAAATCAGTTACTACAAATTTGGCATGCTTTGTACATAGTTTGTTTTCTGTTATTCGATCGGGTGGTCAGACAGATGTTATTTATTTTGATTTTGCCAAAGCTTTTGACAAATTACCTCATCACTTATTAATAAGTAAGTTGTATAAGTACAAATTATCGAATCAAATAATAAAGTGGCTAGATTCGTACTTAAATAATAGGAAATTCAAAGTAAGGTATAATGGCTATATGTCTTCTATTCATAATATAATATCTGGTGTGCCTCAAGGCTCTAATCTTGGTCCGTTGCTGTTTTTGTTGTATGTAAATGATCTACCTGAGAAGTTAAATTGTAGATATTTGATGTATGCCGATGACATAAAAAAATTTTAAAGAAATTTAAACCTTTCAAGATCAAGTATCCTTACAAGATAATATTGAATTAGTGGTCAAGTGGTCTGAAACCAATTTTTTGCCTTTGAATTTTACCAAAACTAAAGGTATAATTTTCTCAAGGAAAACTGATCTTAATTACACAGTCGGTAAACAGAGAATCGATTTTGGAGCCTATGTCAAGGATTTAGGAATAATTTTGGATAACAAGTTATTATTCAATAAGCACTTACAGGTAATAACTTCTAAGGTAGGAAGAACTTAGCTATGTTAAAATGTCTATGCCTTAATTTTTCGAATGTCAACACCTGTAAGACTTTGTACATTTGCAATGTGCGATCCCATCTGGAGTACTGCACTGTTATTTGGAACTGTGAAACTAAGTATTTTGTAAATGTAATAGAATCTGTTCAAAACAATTTTTTGGCTTGGTTACGATGGAAGTTTAAAAACTTCAAAGATAAGAGTTTGTCTTGCATATCTAAAGAGCTTTATTTGTTACCTCTAACTGATAGGCGGTGTATTTTTGATTTGAGTTTTTTTTTCATAATATTCTTCAAGGTGTCTTTTCTATTGGTCTCTGGTCCATAAGAATTCCATATCGCAATGTTAGAAATTTTTTACCTTTTGTTTCGAATGTTCCTACCCTGAAAAGTTCAATTTACAAAACTATAGATACAGCCAATAAGTATTACTATGCTATAGATATCTTTCAAAGTAATTTTATTAAAATTCGTTTACAATTAATTAAAATTCTAAAGGATATATATTTTTTTTTCTTTAACTTGTAAGGTGCCATTTGAGAATTTTTAAATTTTTTAAGGTTGTTTTCTTGTTCTCTTTTAACTTTTAGTCTTTTTTCCTATCATCTTTTTTCTTTTATCCTTGTTTCCTTTTTTGGATACTACACTTCTTTTTTTATTATTATTATCTTGGTTACGAGTTTTACATGCCATATGCATATTTGTATTCTTTGGTAAATTTATCTTATTTTTTATTTCAGTCTTTGAGTGTACTTTAATTAAGGTGTCAATTGATTTGAAAATTACGCTTATATTCTTCTATGATTTTCATGTATTTTCATTTGTAGTTTTGACTAGATGTATATGTTCCTTTTAATATGTTATATACTTTTTTCCTACTGTATACTCATATCAATATGTTTTTTTTTTTTTAGTCTCATGACTGGGTGTACTTTGTTTGAGATGTACTTAAGATGATATTTCTGCTTATTTGTTTTCTCATTATGTTTTTCATTGTATTTTTATCTGTAATACCCATTGCATGTATTTTTTTATTTTTTGCATGTTTCATTTTTATGTTATGTTTAAATGTAAGCGCCCAATATTTGTATAATCCTTCTTGGGGGCACTTTGTGGCTGTAGCTGTTTGTCCCTAATAAACATTTAAACATTAAACATTATTATTATTATTATTATTATTATTATTATTATTATTATTATTATTATTATTATTATTATTATTATTATTATTATTATTATTTTGTAATCTTTCACGTAAGTACATTAAATTTCTATCGAAATTTACATTCACAGAAGTCCTATCATCTGTTCGCGATGTTCTTACACTTGTCCTGGGTGTATTTTAGCCAAAAAGACCATGTCAGTTAGTTGATGTAACCATTACGATTTTAACAATTTACTTCAAATTCAATAGACTTAAAGTAACAGTATACATTTGTCAAAATGTAACACAAGTAGTGTAGCAGAGATCCATAGTGCTGAACTAAAGCAGCCGTTTTTATTCTGAAGGTTATAAATCATCCGGAGTAAACTAAGGTTTCATACCACGTAAGAGGATGTACAAAGTTTTCTATTTACGAGTTTTTTTTTTTTTGTGTGTGTGTGTGTGTGTAAGTATCAAAAAAGTCAAACGTTCTTAAAATGCTGCTTTAATTTTTCGGTGACTTTATTATTATTATTATTATTATTTAATCTCAATTTGAAATGCTGGTGGTGCTATCCAGTGTAGAAATGAGCGAACAATTTCATTTAAGCTGGAAGTTTTCAACACCTTACTCTTGAAAAATTATTTCTAACCAATGACATTTAATCGAAGACTTCAAGAGAAGTCACAGCACACTGAGAAAAAATGTTTCGTTCTGACTAGCTTGAGAAAATGGGTCTATATAAATACCAAAAGAGTTCTTAAACCATGATGTATCATTCGTTGTGTATACAGCAGTTAGGGGTTGGATCTCATACGATGCAATGGCAGTTACCAGAGTATGGTTGATACTGATGATGGACCCGTATCAAGAAGAGGTTTGTACGGAGGTGCTGCATACCAAAATTGCAACCTCCGAATATAGTAACAGATAACGAGAAAGTATGACTTGTCAGAAAAATTGTACACAACACTCATATTGGATGTAACCCATCACTGGTATAATGTCCTGGACGTCATTATTATCGAGTTACTGAAAGGTGGCCTCTGACAGATAGCTGCACGTGTTGTAAACAAAAATGGAATGGAGGATTGTTCGCCAATCATAGCAGTATTCTTTCACGCTGTTTCTAGGCAACGGAGGTCACTGACAGCGCTGTTGCCGGTAGTTGAAACGACTTGTTAAACGTCTTAAGTTTGTCGCCAGAGTTGCTGTCTCTATTGTGGAGCCTCTGGCAACAGTGCTTCCAATACTCCACGAGCTCTACCTAACTGTCAGAAGCCACCTTTCTTTGCGCACACAGTAGCTTATAGACAGTTTTCTCTGCATCTACTTCTTTCCGCTGTTACCAGAACGAAACACATTTCTCTCCTAGATGTGATTTTGAGAGTGGTCTAGGGAAATATGTCACCATTTGATGTTTGACTGTTCTCAAGGGAGTATACAGGTCTGGGACAAATGTTTCACACATAGATAATACTCGTTTCCTTAGTTCCTAATAAAGTTCCCTGTAACAATGTTAACCTATAACTACTCGCTTCTTTACTCCTGTGGTGGCACCGTAGTAGACACTAACCTCTCACACTTGGGATTGCTGGTTTGATCTCACGTGTCAGCTCTCTCCATTTTTCTCTTATACCTAGTAGCTTGTTATAGGTGCATGTTATACACTATGCAGTATTCATTCTCTCCATATGAGTCTATTCTCTATAGGTGTGGATACGTACTACCATGAGCAAAATAAATGACGCGTCTCTTTATTTTGAAATTTTTTGAAAATATCTCCGTTTTCTTTATATGTTCGAAATCTCGGAAGGTTTCCCCAGCAGGACAGGTTAATAACAAACCCGTTTTTAATATTTGTGTTAGATAATAGCTTAAAATAAAGAAATTAGAAGCAAAAAACATTAAATCGACAGAAATCTCGAGAATTACCAACTCTGCTAAAGTGGGAAATTTTCAAGAACGCGAGGGAATTCTGCAGTTCAACACGAAGCAGCGACATCTATGTCAGTGAGAGAAGCGTGGATTAGATCTACAAACGAAAATTTTAACGAAATATTTCTAGTATGTCTTATTATATGCATTATCAGCGAATTCCAAATATATGAATCTATGCTAAGTATTAACGTATAGATAGTGCAAATAGTGGAAATTACCTATGGAAAAAGACGAATTGTTAGCCCAATCGTAATGAAAAATCGTCTTTACTGTAGAACAGGTTCAACTTACGTAAGAAAGTAGCTCAGTTAGATAAAACAACGAGTTTGTATACCGAAGGTAGACGGTTCGAATCCTGTGAAGGTCTGTTGTAATTTTTATCACTAAGGTTATTTTATTTATTTTTTATTTGGGAAAGAATCAAATTGTAACATATGTGTAAAACTCATGACGATACCAAAAAAAAAAAAAAAAAAAAAAAAGAAGAGAGAAAATATCGTCGCATTTGCATTAGTGTCTCTAATTTTTGTTTGCAAACAGATTCGTAATTATTTCCCCTGTGCTCACTGATGCATAACGAATGTTTTCCAGTAAATGTTAATTCTAATTTGGAGAACTTTATAGTTTCACAATTTCTCACTACATAGTCTTCTATCTACGTGTTTGGATATTTTGATAACAGATTTCCCTATTAAATGTTTAATTTTCTCTATAAATATTTGTCTTAAATTGAAATTGTTTTGAATTTACTACATAAGCAAAGTTGCCCGAAGGAGAAGAGCTCAAGTAATAGATATTCTACGTAAAAGCAACCTATTGTAGAATGATGATGCTTCTTATCTTCAGCACATAATCTTAACGTTAGAGAGTCAGAGAGAGAAAAAATCCTGTTTTTCCTCCCCTATGACCACTCATCTTAAAGCTCTACCTATAATGATTCGTGTCACATAATTTCGGCTCTCCAAAGACATTCATATTTATTATTATTATTATTATTATTATTATTATTATTATTATTATTATTATTATTATTATTATTATTATTATTATTATTATTATTATTATTATTCCTGAATATGCCACCATTACATAATGTTGTAACTTTAGACATCTTAGTTTATAGTGCTTTCTTTAGTAATAATTTGAGCAACCACGTCACAAAATTTAAAATGTATGAGGGGGCACGACGTTTTATTTCCCCACCGCTCTTTTCAGCACCCTCCAACACAAGGTATATAATTTCTGAGAAGCAGGGCAGACAAAATGAATAAGAAATACATTTAGAGCATCCTTTCGTCCTTCGTGAATGTAATATCACGTAGCATTTTTTATTCTACTGAAGACGACCCTAGGCCGTTATGGTTAGGTAACAAAAGAAATACCTAATATATTTATAGCGCCCCTTAACTGTAATATTATCTCTTCTTTATTTGTTCGAGGCTTCCCTACACAACCAAGGGTGACAAAAAGAATAGGAAAAGTGTCTAAAGATTACAAAAGACTTTATAGCTTGTCAGAAACAAGGCAGTATATACACAACATTGCTTTCGTTAACAAGTGTTTCACCCTTGAGTCGCTTATAAAATTAGGCAGAATAACTTTTGCCGATCATTGGTTTGGTGTCGAGCTAATAACGATAGGTATGTTTATTTACATCACTGTTAAAGAAATCGCAAACTTTCTGAAAGGAACTTACTTAGGAAACAGATCTTCCTTCTACTTAGCCAGAGCCCACTCTGAAAAATTGCAACTGGCGTTCTGAGTGAAAGTTCTATGGGACTATTAGAAAAATATATTCCCGTTTCCACGCTGATGGTAGAATTTCTTAAACCGTTATTGAATTACGTTCGAAGGGTAGGCGTAAATAGCGCCCCCGTAACAATGTGGCGTGGGGACCGCACAAGCTGCAAGGACAAAAAGTATACAGAAAGTACGCAGGGGCGGAGCAGGCCAAATTTTCACACGGGCAAAGTGACTTTTTGGCGCCCTTCCCCTAGTAGTAGCCTATATTTTACATTTTATCATAGTGTTTTTAATAGTTTAAACCAGGAGCGTCATTTCAGATTTTGCTTTGGGGGGGGGGGCAAAACCTCTTGATATAAGTAAAATTTCGCGTTTTTCACTGATTTACTACTATTCTAATGATAAAATCTATATACATCTCAAACTCAGGGGGGGCAAATGCCCCTCCCTGCCCTCCCTAAATGACGCCCCTGTTTTAAACCCATTTTCAAAAAGAAATCCTTATCTAGGAAAACTTTACAAAGAATATGGCCCGCTATAAACAATACCAACTCCACCTCCCCTGGTCTAGTGGCTAGCACGCCTGCCTTCTGTGGTACCGGGTCCAATTCCCGGTGGATTACTGTTGAACGATAAAAGTGGTTCGGATTCCACTATAATTAGTATCCACATCTCCCTTGCCCATTAAGGCATAACCGTCGAACGCTAAACTCAAGCAAACAAACAAACAATACTTAATTCCCGGCACTCTTTATTCTACATGCCATCTCTCAATTTTTCGATACGGCCCCCTTAGTACTATGAAACTCTCTTCTTCCATAGTGAAATGGAAAAAGATCATATAATTGCCACTACTTTACAAGAATATAAACCAAAAACGTCAGTAGAAAGCACATTATAAATTTACTTTTTGAGGCTCGTTTTGGTGGACCCTCTTTCTCTGGCGCCCCGGGCAGTCGCCCGGCCCTTAGTCCGCCCTTGAAAGTACGGACGCATAACTAAGGACTGCGGAGGAGAGGTTAACCTTCATGTTATGCCACTGGTTTGACGTGTTTGAAATGTTCAGTAAGTGATCGGTTAGTGAAATAATTTCGACGGTTACTGATGTTTAAAGTTTAGCTAAGACAAAGCTACCTAATCAAATACATTTGATATCGCGATGTCACAATTTGATTTTTCCTCACATAAAAAAGATAAAAACAATAGTAATAAAAACCCTTACTCGTACTGGGCTCCTAAGTAACTAACAACCTAATTCTTACAGACTAGTTGCTCTGACCAACTGAGTTTCGATTTCTTACGCGAAAGAAGTTTGTTATATTAAGAGGCATGCTTTTCATTATCAAAACTGTTCGAAGTAATACGAACATGGCTTAAGAACAGAGACGGAACTGAATTACCACTCGATTGACCTTGAGGGCAAATCACCAAAGCGTAGCTATAAACTTAAGTTCAGCATGCATTTCTCTGGAGTTGTGTTCAGTATTCCTATCTGCCAGTCATGCTTGTTCGTAGGAGTAATATGTTACAAACCTGACCTTTCGATACAGCACAATAGCAAAAGAATAAAAGGGAAGGAATTCTTGCCCTTGTGAACGTTGGATACCACCATGTGCAATAAAACTGTCGCGTCTCCTTGAAGTGATATTTTATCGAAAATAACTCGTTTTCCTTTATATAGTCTATCCGAAGTTTTTGAGGGTTTCAAAATGAGGAAATGTTACTGACAAACAAGGACGCATTTAGGGGTGGGTCCAGGGGGTCCGGACCCCCTCTGAAACCCCAACTTTTCTGTAAATTTAGCCTAATTTTGGGGATTATCTTTTAAAATTTTATTATAATTTATCCTAATATTGAAGTCGGACCCCTCCCGAAATAAATTACTGCATACGTGTCTCTGACAATTTTCAACATATTCGTTAAATAATAAAGTAAAATAACTAAATTAGGAGCAAAAAGCTTTAATAATAATAATAATAATAATAATAATAATAATAATAATAATAATAATAATAATAATAATAATAATTGAAGTGAGCTTAACGAGTTTCAACCGTACGACTCAACCAACGTTTGGGTGCCTGTTCGTTCCTCTCATAAAAGACATTTCATTTTAATGAAACTTGTAAGTGCCTTCTTTTAGCTCTGCGGAGTAACTATTGCTTAGAATATGAATGTGCAAAACATAAGAGTTAAAATTAACCAAATGGTGCAAGTTTCCACTTATATATACAAAACAATTTTGCAATATCAACTACGTGAATCTTGTCCCATAAAAAAGCCGAAACCCCTACACCGAAGAGCCCTCCGAGATTTGATCATTGTCCACACGGACTGAAATTGTCATTTGAAGCCAAGACTTTAATATGAAGCCAATAATTTCTTTAAAATAGACGGAAAATTCGGAAGTTATAAGCATTTTCATATTTTTGCCTTTTCCCATAAGGGAGCCGTAGCCCCTATACTGAAGAGCCCCCCCCCCCCCCGGAGATTTGATCATTGTCTACTCGGACTGAATTTGTCATTTGGAACCAACACTTTAATACGAAGCAAAATATTTCTTTAAAATAGACGAAAAATTCGAAAGTTATAAACATGTTAATAATTTTGCCTTTTCTCATAAGGGAGCCGTATTAGCCTACACTGAAGAGCCCCACGAGATTTGATCATTTACCACTTGGACTGAAATTCTCATTTGAAACCAAAACTTTAATATGAAGCCAAAAATTAAACTTTTACATCAATTTAAACTGACTGGGTTCCGGTTCCCCCCACTATTGTTTAGTTTAGTTAAGTGGTAATTTGTGACAGCTTCACATCATCAAAAGAGTGTTTCACTTCCCCTCCCCTCCCCCAGGAGTTCGTGCTGGATCCACCACTGGAATCAATAGACACTCTTCCTATTCTTTTTGTCACCCTTGATTGTGTAGGGGCTCCCTCGTACAAATAAAGAAGCGGTAATATTACAATCAAGGGGCGCTATATATTAGGTATTTTTTTAGTTACCTACCCCTAACCGCAAAGGGCCATCTTTCGTAGAATAAAAAATATTACGTGATATTCCAGTCATGAAAGGGGAGAGGATGCTGTAAATATATTTCTTATTCATTTTGTCTGTCCTGCTTATCAAAAATTACTTTCTGTTGGAAGGGTACTGAAATGAGAGGGGCAAAATAAAAAGTCGTACCCCCTCCTACATGGATGCTCAAATAAGTACTAAAGAAAGCATTTTAAACTAAGATATTTAAGATTTAAACTAGGAAACTAAGATATCCTTACATTATGTGAGGATGGCATATTCAGGATTATTATTATTATTATTATTATTATTATTATTATTATTATTATTATTATTATTATTATTATTATTATTATTATTATTATTATTATTATTATTATTATTTGAATGTTTTTGGAGCATCGAAATTTTGTGAGACGAACAATGATATGTAGAGGTTTAAGATGGGTGGTCATAAAGGAGGAAAAACAGGATTTTTCTCTCTCTGACTCTCTAACGTAAAGATTATGTGCTGAAGGTAAGAAGCATCATCATTCTACAATAGGTTGATTTTACGTAGAATATCAATTACTTGAGTTCTCCTCCTTGGGTCTACTTACCTTATGTAGTAAATTCAAAACAATTTCAATTCAATACAAATACATTGTAAAACTTTTCCGTAATTAAACATCTAGGGCAGTGGTGTCCAATTATAATAAGCCTGAGGGCCATAACTGTCTTTACTAGTAAGGTGGAGGGCCGCAGCTAATAATAATAATAATAATAATAATAATTTTATATATATATATATATATATATATATATATATATATATATATATATATATATATATATATATATATATATATATATATATATATATTTATATATATTATTACACTACAAAAGAAAAATATAAAAAATATATTTGAAATTTAACATTCCTATTCAATGTGACTAATGAGGGTGACTAGCAGCGTTTACAAGGGCTTTGGTATCTACATCCATTCCTCTTGTAAAAGATGTAACCCGCAGATGTAAGAGAGAAGAATCTCCAAGGCAGCTTCTGGAGCGATTCTTTGCAATTTTCATGGTGGAAAATGCACTTTCGCACAGATAAGTACTACCAAACAGTGACACTATTTTCCAACACAACACACAAAAGCTAGGGAAACGTTTGATAGAAAGTAGTCTGAAAAATCTACTCCTTTCTTTGTTCTTGTCTGAAACAATGGGTCAGACTGAAAGTCACAAAGTTCGAGCTGTAAGTTTGGAGCTTGTTCTTCGATGTTTATTGTCAATGCATTAGTAAATAATGCTATGCAGTTTTTTTAATTTGTCAAAATCTGAGAATCTCGCATTAAATCCATTCATGATACTCTCGATGTTTCTACAGAACTCAGAAAAATTAAACGCTTCCTTTTCAAAATCTAATGTCAGACGATTGCAGCTTGGAAAGTATGCTAAATTGTGTTTATCACAAGAACTGGTGTATTTCTTGCGCGCTATGGCTTCTAGGCAAAGTTCGAGGAAGAAAGGGTCTGCTTTAAAAAGCTAGATCAAATATAAATTCGTTCATTGAAGTAATCGCCCCTTTCAGCAACGATTACATTACTGACTCCAGTGTTGTCTTGGATGCCTGCTCCTTTTTGTTGTATAGAAGCGCTAAATGGATGCCTTATTCCGAAAGAAGAGTGGAAACATTAAATGAATGAATGAATATAAATTAAAATATTATCAGTTATAACAATCGTAAATCATGAAAGCTTTGTGGGCCGCAGGAAATGGTTTGGCGGGCCGCATGCGGCCCGCGGGCCGCCATTTGGACAGCCCTGATCTAGGGAAAATTAAACATTTAATAGGGACATCTGTTATCAAAATATCCAAACACGTAGATAGAAGACTATCTAGTGAGAAATATTGTGAAACTTTATAAAATTCTCCAAATTAGAATTAACATTTACTGGGAAACATTCGTTATGCGCCAGCGAGCATATGGTGAGCAGTGAGCACAGGGGAAATAATTACGAAACTGTTTGCAAACAAAATTAGGGACGCTAATGCAAGTGCGACAACGGCATTTTTTCTTTTTTTGGTATCGTCATGAGTTTTACACATACGTTACAATTTGATTCTTTCCCATATAAAAAAATAAATAAATTAACCGTAGTGTAGTGATAAAAATGACAACGGCATTTCAATGGGACCGAACCCGCTACCTTCAGCATACAGACTCGTTGCTTTAACTAACTGAGCTATTTGATTCTTACGTGAATGGAGCCTGTTCCGGTAAAGACGATATTTCATTACGATCGTCCTACCAATTCGTCCTTTTCCCTAGATAATTTCCACTATTTGCTCTATCTTTATGTTAATACTTAGCATATATTCATATATTTGGAGTTTGCAGATAATGCATATAATAAGACATACTAGAAATATTCGTTAAAAGTTTAGTTTGTAGATTTAATCCACATTTCTCTCAATGACATAGATGTCGCTGCTTCGTGTTGAAATGCAGAATTCCCTCGTGTTCTTGAAAATTTCCCACTTTAGCAGAGTTGGTAATTCTCGAGATTTCTGTCGATTTAATGTTTTTTGCTTCTAATTTCTTTATTTTAAGCTAATATCTAACACAAATATTAAAAACGGGTTTGTTGTTAACCTGTCCTGCTGGGGAAACCTTCCGAAATTTCGAACATGTAAAGAAAACGGAGATATTTTCAAAAAACTTCAAAATAAAGAGACGCGTCATTTATTTTGCTCATGGTAGTACATGTCCTCCAGCTGAATCTCTGCACGGTTATTCGGTTGGTCCGGAAGTTATTAGCGTAATTCCCTTACATATAACAGAGTATTTTTTTTTATCTCTCCGTGCATTTTTATTTATTTTTTTTTAATTTCCAAACTATGCTGTGTATTAGTATACAAAGTCTTATAGAAGAACTATTCTGTCCGTCTGTCTGTCGATATGTTTAAGAGTAAAAATGATAAGATATAGCAATAAATGGATTTCTTGATATGGATTCAGCAGCCCAATAGTAGAATCCATCCCATTCTTATCCCTCTATCCATCTGCCATTTTCGTTTTTAATGTTAACCGCAATCATGTGAAAACGGTCGGTAAATAATAGAGAAAAACAGTTCTTTTTTGTGTATCCAACATCTAAAGAATAGACCCCTTAGACCCCTTCTCTGCCCTTATCACACTACTAAAAACCGGAAGTGGTTGGAATTTACTGCAACTTCCGGTTTCAATATTGGTCCTCATAGATTTGTTGGGTTGAAGTTTAGCGGATTTTTTTTAATATCCCAGGATATGTGAGAAGTAGACCCTCAGCTTAACGTGAGATCTGAACTATATGTGCTCCAATCGGAAACGTGTGAGACGGCTGGCAAACTAGTAGTCCTCCGAGAATGACTGTCTACTCCCAAGAGAGAAATAATTATAACGAAAGAATTTATTTTTAAGTACAAGGTTTTTAAGCATGTAAGCAAACTTACTTATTTGTTTTCAAAGTTTCAGACACAACTCTAAAGTCATTTCACTCTGAAACATTAACAAGTAATTGGAAATTTTAAAATAACTCTGGCCGGCTACTATATGTTAAAAGTACAATCTTTCATTCACGTGAAACAGCTGACAAATGAACTGTCCTTCTGGATGGCCTAATCAGGATATACTGACACGGAATTTGAATCCAAGATCTCAAGATTATAAACAGCAGCACAAACTATTTGCCTCACACTCTTTTAATCTTGTCTTTTCTTCTTCTTAACTAAGAATGAAGAAAATATTTGATAGCGCTTTGAATTAAAATAGAATACTTCTTCAAAATAGTAATACTAACAAAATAATAATAAACAACTTACTTATTCGAAGTGTATTTCAAAAACATGGTTCTATCGACGTCAATATTACTAGTTGATTAATATAACTTCTTGTTATTACTTCCTTTTTCACCTAGTTGCACCTTACTCAGCACTTTTAGGCTTTAAGGATTCTGACATGTAGTGATTCCGCCATGAGATTTGTTTCTAAAGAACAATTCAATGAATTGATTATAAACCACACACTAACTATTGTGTAGTCTTCGCTTTGCCAATAGTTTTTTCAGCTGGAATAATTCAAACAGGCTTAATTTACAATGTGATTTTAAAAAATACAATTTTATTCGATACAACTCTGCTTATTAGAGCAGCACTAATAACTTGTTGCGAGCAACGATTCTTTTCTATTATTAGCTAATCTCTGTCTTTTGGTTAATGGTCATCAGAGTAGTAATAAAGATAAATGCTATAGGAAATGATTCTGGTTTGGACATAAAGAGACTTTTGAGGAATTAACCCTATTTACAATTTTTCTGGTTTTAATATTGATCGTTATAGAAAAAGAAGGGTAAAAGATAGAGAATAAATATTAACTGATACCAATTCAGTGTAAAAAATAACAGGTTCCTTCTCTGTTATAACTTCTCTATTGTAACTCCTCTTTTGAAACCAGAAATAGTAGAAATCTACTATTATTTCCGGTTTCAATATTAATCTCTACAGAGCAAAACCGGTAATAGGCCCTAAACAGCGAGAACTTTTTTTTTTCGTATAAATTCAGTTGTCAAGAATAGGTTCACCCTCGACATTAATTCCTCTTTAAAAGTGGAAATTGTGTTCAAATCTGTAGCTTACAGTTTAAAGCTTTGATTTTCTTTGATAAAGATGGTAAGATGCAACGAAAAATATTTTTGGTATAGATTCGGCATTGGAAGAATATGTTTCATCTGCCCTTATTGAAACTTAATCTGATAAATCTATGACTTTTAAGCTGTTACCTCATAATCTGTGTCTGCCATAATTTCACAATATGAAACAACATTCTTTTTATATTACTTAATTATTGTTTAAGAAAGTACATAGTCCAGAAAAATATCTTTGGGGGGTTTCAAAGAAATAGCATGACATATTTCTTATAAATGTAGACATTTCTAGAAAAGATATTTATCAAAATGGAGCAAATTTACCCATTGTCCCTGACTGACTAATATCAGCTCGAAGCAATAAGCTGCATTCCACTGCTTCATGAGAACAATTTCCTTCGTGACTAAGCTGTTAGCGCATGTCCCTTTGACGTGGGAGACCCGGGTTCAATACCCGGTGGGAGCTCATATGGTTCAGATCCCACATTAATCTAGGTTCATGTTTCATATAGTCTCGCTACTGAAAGGGTTGCTAAACTCAAAGTCAATCTTCATGAGAATCAGGAAAGAAATACTTTAACATTTTTCTTCTTTTCAAGTCAGAGTAAATTCATTCTTGATTTGGGTACAAAACCTTGCGGCAGAAAGCTATCCAGTCAGAAACTCGCAGAGAATAATCTTGATTAACCAAACCCTCACAGGCCAAACTCTTCCTTGGCCAAAACCTCGTCGTTCAAAATCTCGGAGAACGAAGACTAGCCAGGAAAGAACACAGCGGGACGTAATCTCGCTGTTCAAAAATTGGCTGGGCAATATTTCACCAAAGCGGTTTCTTCAGTATACAGTAGAATGCTCCAACGACCGCTTTATATACTATATAGTCTCATATTAAAAATAGCGTATATGGTGAATCCTTCTTAACGGACATCTCTCAATAATACGGACATATCTTGGACAAGGCAAAAATGTGTGTATTTTTATACGGACATTCTGAGATAAAGACACGGGCATTTTGGGTTTCCCACATTTTAGAAGCCTTTTCATAAAGGACAGGAACTATTCTCCTGTTCAAACATATTAAGCACAGAAAACACTGTCTGCAATTTGAAAGTAAATCTGAGTACAGTAGACAGAAAATTCATTGCAAGTGGTTCATGATGATGAGATAGATGATTTTGAAACCGTCATTTTTTTAAATTTTATAATGTCTAAAATAAGTATTACTGACCCCATATCACTTAAGTACTTATTATTATTTTAACTACAAAAACTCATATATATATATTGTAATGGCAAAGTTTTGTCTGATAAGGTTTCAATCTGTGAGATTGGTTTAGCGATATATGATCGGCGAGGTTTTGGACAGCGAGTTTTGGTCACCCGACATTTTGTCCCGTGGGATTTTAAGCGATGTGATTATATCTCGGGTGCAAGATTTTGTCCTATATCAAATCACCCCTTGACTATGACTAATTTCTAACCCAAACAATAAGTTGAACATCTCAAACAAAGCACCGCGTCATCGGTACAGGAAACCCGGATTCAATTCCCAGGTGAGAGCTCACGTGGTTCAGATCCCAGATTAAACTCTAGGTCCACGTCTTATATACTCTCACTATTGAACGGGACGTTAAAAGCTAACTCAATCACCAAGGAAAGCATACAGCATTTTTCATATCAATACAGAATACTTACGAAATTTATCGTAAAACATACAGATACTTTCTTTAATCGAAATACGTCTAAAAGGTGCAACTTACCAGATTAGTGTGAATTTGGACCACCTTTCGCACTTGGAAAAGTTATGATGCGACCTGAAATGAACTCATAGAAGGAATATCACCCCATTCCGTGTGCAATGTATCACTCAGTTCCATGAAAGAGGATAATGGCGGAAATTTGCGCTGAATTCATGTCTCCAAAACGGTCTACACATGTTCAAGTGTATTCAGATTCGGAGATTGAAGGGGGGAAAGAGAATATACCGTTGATCCTCAAACCACGCCGCTACAGCTACAGCTGTGCGAATGGGCGTATTACCACCCTGGAATGTGTCGGCATTGCCTAGAAACAAAATCTGGATCATAGAACGCACCTGGTCCCTTAAAATGGTTATATAATCACGGGTAGTGACAGACCGGTAAACAGCAGCACAGGAACTTTTAAATCCAGGATATTGCGGATCACAGCATCACGGATCACACCATACTTCACAGTTGGGCGAAAACATTGCGGATCATGTGATTCTGTGGGCGTCCGCCACACTTCAACATGGAAATAAGGTGAATGATTTCCAGCCATCAGTGGCCCATGGTCCAATCCAGCCAGCATTGGCATCGTGTCAAAGTGTGATGGCCTCTTTGGCCCATTCAATGATTTCGCCCGTGCAACGTGATCCCGTATATCCATGTAATGTAGCTTGCGATGGACTGTGATTATTGACCCAGGCTTTGAGGAATTGTGCTTAAGTTCCTCCTTAACATGCATCACAGTCGCGTGACAGTTACGAGTTATAATTCGTTCTAATGGTTGGTAGGACCTGTCACTAAGGGTTATCTTCCTACCACTGTTCCTCTTCGCCGATACAGGTTTAGCAGTAGTTTTGTAGGCCGCCATCACCTTGGGCACTATCCAACCAGAAACACCCAATATGCTCGCCACTTTCATCATGCTCGCACTACACAACCGAAAACCATCAAATTTGCCCTCTATGGAAATCAATGAGACCGCCCGTCTTACACTATCACCATCTGTTCAGTTCATTGGATATTGTTGTTTTACTGCTTCTGATATAGTACGCAGTTTTCCTTAACACGCCACTACAGTCAGAACGGCGTTACGATCGCCGCCTGACTATTACTAACCAAGATATCTAATGTTTTTCCAGCTCCGAGTGTTTCTACTAAATTAACACTATCTGTATTTTAATTCATCTCTCAGTCAGGACCAATTTCAACTTTAAACAGTAGAGATTATTTATCGAAATTAAATACGTTTTACGAATGTCATAATGGAAATATTGTTTGTAAATTGTAATCATATTTAGGGCTTACCAATAAGAATTTCAGAGCTTCGAAAACGTGTTCTGGTAACACTGGCTGGATTGGCAAGATTAAATTGTAACACTGTATGTGATATATTATCATGGGGAGTTATATCATTCAAGTTGTAGCATAGCTCATTCAACTCTGGACTTATTGCATGAAACGTTCTCCGGATGCGCTCTCTTTTTCCCTAAAGATATATATATATATATATATATATATATATATATATATATATATATATATATATATATATATATATATATATATATATATATATATTAAAATCTATATGTAAATATATCAAGTCTTAGGTTTATGAGGATACTGAAAGGGAAAACTGAACGCACCATTGCGAACTTACCGCCTAATAGTTCTGCGAGTTCATTCAATCCACCCGAGACAATGTCCTAAAAACATAATGCTATTGCTTCCTTTTCACAATTGAAGGAAATACTCGCATACATTTCATTAGCTATCACTTGCAATCACATTTTAAATCCCTGACGTTATTATTGATGTTGGGTGGTTGGTTTGAAGTTTTAGCGTCCCTCTCGTCACCGAGGCTACATAAGACGTGGAAGTTTAGTATGAGTTCTGATCAACATGAGCTCTCACCGGGAATCGAACCCTGGTCTCCAGCGCCGAAGGAGCGTACGTTAAATATATGACCACGAGGGGGTTCCCTTTATTTTTTAATATGTAACACTCATGTCCACAATGATTGTCGCATATCTATAACTGTTTTCTTGTAAGAATATATTTGATGATGATTTTGCAGGATACTTTTAATACTGATACTATGTGTATAATTGTAAAATGTATATTTGTGGTAAATTTCATTGGAAAAGAAATATAAATACGAAAATTAGAATAAATAAAACAAAATGTTGCTAAATGCACAAGAAAGTTTTATTTTCGTTTTATTGTTCTTATTTACTGCTCTTTTGACATGAAATTTGCCGATTACATGTCTTTCCCGATTATACACATACTAACATTGTAAGAAATACCGGGCGAATTCGTTATTAAATTATATTCCTACAACAACATATCTATAGACATGCGACAATAATTTTGGACATGAGTGTACAAACTTCAACATGTGTTTACTACTTTACCCTCTTGGGGGTTGACGAATGGGGGTTTCATATTTAATGAACAGACTTATTTCTTAACATTAAAAGAGCATACATGCAAAGTTTCATTAAATTTTAACATTGTGTAATATTTTAATCAAATAAGAGATATTTTGTACCGTACTCTTTGCTTTACACAAATATAAAAAGAAAGACGCTATACAGGAAGACACTATAAAGACACTATAATACTAGCAATCAATTATTTCGGCAGTAATTTTGTTAGCTATTGTTTTTTTCTTGTTGTTGTTGTTGTTTTTCTTTTCTTTTGTTTTGTTTTGTTTTGTTTTTTCAAAATGAGATCAGTATTTCATTACTTTTATTTTCCAATTCAACAATACATCATAAGGCATTTTGTTAAGTTCAAAACTTAAAGAATTAAAAACTGGAAGATGAGATTCCAGGTCCAACGAAGTACTTGTCTGATTTGAACTGCGATGTATGGAAGTTTCATAAAGAATTACAGATACGATGGAATCAATTGCTCCCTTGTTACTTAATAGTAAGATTTTATAAATTCAAGGTGTAGTAGATACATTTCGAAAATAAGCAAAAATCAGCACGTCTCACAATTCTTAATACAGCCTCAACTTTCATTGCAAACGAAACGTTTAATTTTGTGAAGATCTTTCACTGTTTACGTGAGTAGATTTCAAGATTGTTCATAACTGTGACAAGCAAATGCGACAAAGAAATAGATAATTCATCAGTCTGCTCAATAGCAGAACGAGAAGTAACGAGATAAACTCAACTCCAAATACAGTAATAAGAGAACTCTTCGAGAAAATTGTAGTTTATGGCGTGGCAATGGAGAATCCTGTAAACGAAATGAAACAATTGAATTTCACACAGATAATTCAACCAGGAAATACATAAACACATCGACCTGAATAATGTAGTATTTCCATGTATGTTTACTGGCGTAAAATCTATTAGGAATTGTATTAAATGACTTGCCTACATAGGAATCAATACAGAGGGGCAAACTCCCCTAGAGCACTGTCACATCCCGTAGCAGGGCCGGCTCGTCCATATAGACAACCTAGGCGGCTGCCTAGGTGGAAATATTTAGGGGCGGAATGGCAGCAAGCTTTTTTTATTTCTTACGTGTGGTTTATCAACATTAGCCAAAACGTACGTGCGCCAGCGCCCTACACATTTACGAAGAGGAAATTAATAAAAGTGGGATCACACAAGATCGATTGCTGCTCACGTATATGGAGCAGGGGAACATCTATCTAATCATCGTACTTTTCCGTGTTCGCACTGTTCATTCAGTGACTAAAGACGATCTCCTGCATTATCTGAATATCCAGACTCCGGATGCTCGCAGAAATGACACTGAAGTGAATTTTATACATAAGGTAGTCAATGGAAACTTAAGATCCCAACATCACGAACTTTATGTTGTTTTTTTCACGGGCTACAGAACTAATTTTTAGATGTATTTGTGAATGTAGATAAAGCTACTCCATTTAAAAATTACATGTAAGTATAAATTTTCTGTTACTAGTTTAGACTAATTACACTAGTCAGCAAATTTTAACTTTTTTTCTGCCACATGAGAGAAAACACCTGATCTTGAAGGAACTTTGGCCGCTGAATTCGAATCTGCAATCCGTTTTTCTCTATCACGTACAGTTTTCCCGTGACAGAGGGATTTTCGGGAAATTTACCCCAAAATTTCCCTTTTTCTTCATTTTTGTACCTCTAGCTCGGGTACCTTAGGCATATAAACATACAAATTATATTCTAGGTTAGCTTGATTTATACTTAGTAAACCCTGTAAGTTTCATCTGAGTCGCATCATTCTTCATTGAGAAATAAATATATTTCTATAAATATATGCTATGTGTACTGTCCATTTTACCATATACAATAGGTGCAGAAAAATCACATGTAACTTCCACGGGAATTACAATATAAGCAAGGTTTATACTTCATTGGATTTGTAATGAAACATACTTTGCAATGATGTATACACCATGTCCGCCATTTTTATAAGAGGAAAATTCTAGAAGGATTTTTCGGGAAATTCCCTAAAAAAGTAGATTTTTTGTCTCATGTCACTGTTCATATAGTGATACAGAAGCGGGAATTGCGCCAGAATATAGATTTATATCAATTCAATAAATCAATAGCTCACTAGTAAACAAGTTTTTTTCCACATGAAAGAAAACATTTGATCCTAAAGGAACTTTGGTCTCTGAATTCGAAAGTGCAATCCGTTTTTCTCCATCACCCACAGTTTTTTTTTGCGTGACAAGGGGAGGGGGCTGAGAAATTCCCTCAAAATATACCTTTTTTCCAAATTTTCGTACCACTGGCCCTTGAAATATAAATACAAAAATGACACCATATAAAACTTTGATTTATACTTAAGAAACCTCGCAAGTTTCAGAACAATCGCATTATTTCTTCTAGAGAAATAAATATAGCTGCATGTACGTTGTTTGTACTACTTATTTTAAGACGTGATGTTGCGTTCTTTGCACCGGAAGAAGAAAAAAACAATTTCATTTACCCATACAGGCACAAATACGAAAAATGAGAGTATACGACGTGGAGTAAGAGGTCTGTGGTTTTCTACCACCTGGCATGTGATTGCATTGATACAGCATTACAACAACACGTGTTTAGCTGATGCAATAAAGCTGCGCAAAATCGGACTCTACTGATAAATTGTCAGGTCCATGGCAAATAGATAAGGAAGTGTTGTATAACTGCATGCATATTGTAGGTTTAGTTTTAATTTGGATTTACCTGTGACAAGTGGTCGTAAGTGCATGTGCGTGTTTGTTTTCTTCCTCTGCTATGAAGAGATCACGGCGTGCGTGTATAAACTCACCGAACACTTTCTGTTACTTGTGTGGAAAATATACTGTAAAAAGTCAGCGCCGTGCATTAACAGAAACGTTAAAACAAGCTTATTATAGCTATTTTAGGTGTCATGTGGGTGATCAAGACAAAGTGTGGGCTCTCCATGTGTGCTGTGTAACATGCTATTCTACTCTTGTTAAGTGGAAAAGTGGCGATAAAACTCGAGCTATGCCTTTTTCGGTGCCAATGATCTGGCGAGAACCATCCGGTCATGCTGAAGACTGTTATTTCTGTCTAACAAAAATTTGGGGTCATTCTAAACAAACAAAATCTAATATTGAGTACCCAAATGTTCCATCCGCTCTAAAACCCAATGGACCTGAATTCCCAATCCCTGATTCATACGCAGTCAGAAGAATCTTCTCCAGCAGAAGAGCAAGTAGATGAGTTGCCCGAACCATCAACTTCCTTTGATCCAAACTATAGCCCAACCAAAAAACACACCTCTTCTTGTTAACCAGTCCAGACTGAATGACTTAGTGAGGGATCTAAATCTGAGTAAGCAACAAGCTGAGTTGCTCGGATCGAGACTTCAAGAATGGAATTTACTGGCTCCTACCACCTGAATTTCAATTTTCAGAAACCGACATGAACAATTTTCAGGTTACTATATACTGCAAAATTCCCTCTGTGCATGTACAAATATAGATGGTTTAATGAATGCACTAGGTTTCCAACACATCCCTGGTTGGAATGGAGGTTGTTTATCGACTCCTCTAAAACAAGCCTTAAGGCTGTTTTGCTACATAATGGGAACACTAGACCATCAATTCCAATGGCATATTCCGTAGAGACGAAGGAAACTTATGAAAGTTTGTCTGTGTTGTTAGCTGTGATACATTATAACAAGTACTGTTGGCAAATTTGTGGTGATTTAAAGGTCATTGCTATATTACTGGGGCTTCAGAGAGGATTTACAAAATACTGTTGTTTTCTTTGCTTGTGGGACAGTAGGGCAACTGAATCACACTACATTCAAAAAGAATGGTCCCCAAGAGAAACATATATGCGAGGGAAACACAATGTTAAGTATTCTCCCTTAGTTAATTCAGAAAAAATTCTGCTGCCACCTTTACATATAAAATTAGGCTTAATGAAAAACTTTGTTCAGGCCATAGACAAGAATGGAGAAGGTTTTGCGTACCTTAGAAGTCAGTTTCCAACATTTAGTGACGCGAAAGTAAAAGAGGGGATATTCGTCGGGCCCCAAATTCGGAAACTATTAAAGGACAACATCTTTGAGACAAAGTTAAATAATGATGAACTATCCGCCTGGAGAGCTTTCAGTAAAGTGGTGTATGGATTTTTGGGAAATCATAAGGCAGAAAATTACCGTCAATTGGTTCAAGAGCTTTTGGATAGCTATCAAAGGTTAGGATGTAGAATGTCCCTGAAAATTCACTTTCTTCATTCCCACTTGGAATTTTTCCCCGAGAATTTAGGAGCTGTAAGTGACGAACAAGGGGAACAATTCCATCAGGACATTCAAAAAATGGAGCAACGTTATCAAGGTAAATGGGATCCTCATATGATGGGCGACTACTGCTGGTTTTTAGTTAGAGAAAGTGACTGGCACTACAAAAGGAAGAATTAATTGTAAGTACAAATGTTTTATTTTCATACTTTGTAAAGCAGTTGTGCATTTGATCCATTGTGAGTTATTGATATTTGTTTTTGTAGGTCAATATTAATTTTTTGTTTACTATCTTGAATAACGTTTAAAAGGCATGGAAACTAAGAATTTTGTTACTTTTGGAGTTAAAGATCAGTTTTTAAATAGGATTAATCTGGCACAATTCCCGTTTCTGTATCACTATATGAATAGTGACATGAGACAAAAAATCTACTTTTATAGGGAATTTCCCGAAAAATCCCTCTAGAATTTCCCTTTTATAAAAATGGCGGACATGGTGTATACATCATTGCAAAGTATGTTTCATTACAAATCCAATGAAGTATAAACCTTGCTTATATTGTAATTCCCGTGGAAGTTACATGTGATTTTTCTGCACCTATTGTATATGGTAAAATGGACAGTACACATAGCATATATTTATAGAAATATATTTATTTCTCAATGAAGAATGATGCGACTCAGATGAAACTTACAGGGTTTACTAAGTATAAATCAAGCTAACCTAGAATATAATTTGTATGTTTATATGCCTAAGGTACCCGAGCTAGAGGTACAAAAATGAAGAAAAAGGGAAATTTTGGGGTAAATTTCCCGAAAATCCCTCTGTCACGGGAAAACTGTGCGTGATAGAGAAAAACGGATTGCAGATTCGAATTCAGCGGCCAAAGTTCCTTACAGATCAGCATTCTTCTTTCATGTGGCAAAAACCTTGTTGACTAGTGTTATTGACGTATAAATTGTTCAAAATACAAATCTGTTTATAGCATTACCTCTTAACTTTTGATTTCCTTAAACAGGCAAAAATTAATTTTTTGGATACATTACAGTCACTAATCACGATTTCTATGGAATATTTTTTTAAAAAGAATTACAGCCATATTTTGTTTTATATTTGCAATGAACATCGACATGGTTTACATTACAATACAACTTGAATTTCCTTGCCCTGTGCTTATATTAGTAAAACTTCATTCCAAATGCCACAACAATGAAAATGTTTTAAAAAAAATAATTGTCTTATAGATTACTTATTAATACCATAGAGAGGGACATTGGGGGTAAGTTTTATTTTATTTTATGCTTAAACAACTGGTAACGATGTGATAATGTGGTGAAAATATTAGGGGTGACGAGGCTTCACTTTGGTTTGGGTTTGGGGGAGAGGGAGATTATGGGGGCGCAGACATGTTTTTGCCTAGGGTATAAAATGTTCTAGAGCCGCCCCTTCCCCTAGAATATCGTTTATTCATAGTTAAGGTACTTTCAATCCTCAGAAGCAAGGGGACACGAACCTCCTAGCAAAATATTTTCGTTACGCCAATGTTTGCCTATTGTTACAGTTGATACAGAGTAACCTAGATTATGCTTATTCGATATTTCAATTCACTGCCACAGCATGTAGAACAAGAAGCCCTATCAAGTTAGTTTGGGCTTAGGTTAAGTTTTATATGAATAAGCGTAATACATTATTTCTCTCGTAGTAGCTACACGATGTGAAAAAGATAATATTGCAAGTAATCGTAAAAGTATCCTCATCATACGTGGAAAATTATGTAACAAGCTTTGAAATTTAAATGTGTTTCGAAACTAACTGGAAAGAATAACACTGAGTTAAGGTGTTCATACTAGTCAGTAATGAAAGAAAAGCAAGACACTTAAGTTTGATAAACATTTTTTGAAAATTGTAGAGTACATCCTATTAACAATGGCGAAAATATTAGTTTAGTTTCGCCTTCATCCCTTTTCTTTACGACAACATGTACCCAGGAGAGAAAATCTGACATGAGAGATGCGTATTAAAGAAACAAGAACCTTAATTAGAAAAATATGACAAGTGCCTTGAAATGTGTACTTCATTTCAAAGACACTGAAAAATTATGATATTATGATACTACCTTTCAGCGCAGTTTCGCAACATGGCGTCTAGGAGTCGCATACCCCAGCTCTTCTGTTCTCGCCACAGAGGCACCACAGCAAATCAGAAATGCCGTAACTCGCGAGCTAGGCTCATGGACTCAATTGAGCTGGAGCTTAATATTTGAGTGCTACCCAATAAGTGAAAAGTGAATCACAGTTGAGGCCAAGCATGTACAAGCCCGAATCAGATTAGTGAGTGTGCGATCCAATAAGCGCGAACGTCATTGAGGATAGCGATCTCGAATAAGTGTTCATGTGGTTCGGATTCCACGTTAATCAGTAGGTCCACGTCTCACATAGCCTCGCTGCTGAAAGGGACGCTAAACTAAAATCAACTCAACTCAACTCGAATAAGTGTGAGTCCGGGACACTATGAACCTAGAGATTTGTGAACCCAAGAACATTTGAAGTGAGACTGAGCCTGTGTGTCTCGATTCAAACATATGATGCAGTCTTCTCTAGTCTTTTGATCGGAACTAAAGGATCTCTGACTCAAAAATAGGACACCACTAAACAGAACAAACGCTCGGAAATTACTGCCTGTACAAAGGAAAGGGAAATTTTCTGAAGATATAGTACATATCCAATTTGAAAAATACCAAATACGCTAAACTAAAATCAACTCAACTCAACTCGAATAAGTGTGAGTCCGGGACACTATGAACCTAGAGATTTGTGAACCCAAGAACGTTTGAAGTGAGACTGAGCCTGTGTGTCTCGATTCAAACATATGATGCAGTCTTCTCTAGTCTTTTGATCGGAACTAAAGGATCTCAGACTGACTCAAAAATAGGACACCACTAAACAGAACAAACGCTCGGAAATTACTGCCTGTACAAAGGAAAGGGAAATTTTCTGAAGATATAGTACATATCCAATTTGAAAAATACCAAAAAAATACAACTGTTTTCTTTTCCCTGTTAGGTCTACAAAATATATCAATAATCAAGTTACCATATTATGACATTACCTGGCAAAGTCAATGTTTAATATGTTCCTCTTGACTGTTGGATGTGACTGCTACGCTGGGAACTTCATCGGTAGGTGTGTATATATACAAATGAATCTCAGCTGCATCTTGTCATCGACCTGGACGTGTCGCAGATTTGTTGTCACCTTTAGGAGGAAATTACTCATAGGACATTCTCAAGGTCATATGCATACACGTGCAACATATTGAAATGCATAGCTGGTATACTTTATATTTTTTTGTAAGAGACGACGGGGAGAGTATGAGGAAAATCAGACAGTCTCACAATAGGAAATGACTTCTATTGGCACATTAGGGACGAGGTAATTCAATGACATTGTATAGAGTAAGAGAATTTACTTAAAAGAAATGCTCAAGGTCCTTCTTTCAAAGAAGAGAGTGTATCAGTGATATCTTTTTTATATAATCATAATAAATGCAGCCTCTATGAATTGTTCCTTTACACTTGTATTTGAAGGTCATACATTGGAAAATCCCCCAGATTTTTACTTACTGCGTACGAATTCGAAACTTCTTCTAAATTCCCTGTATGGCAAAGAAGTTAAAAGTTCTGCATGTCATTTTATTTCTTGCAGATACTGCAGTAACATTTACGTGAATGACTCATCAGAACTGGATTAAAATACGTAATTTCAGGGAATTAAAACAAATAATAAAAAAACTTCTATAGTAGAATAGAGCTGCTGCAAATGCTCATTGTCGAGTACCATGACGGTGCAGAAAAATAGTTAAGAAGTTAATCGTCACATAGCCACTGACGAAAGGAAAATAAAATCGGTTTATTCCCGGATGATCAAATAAATACGCCTTATTTTCCTGGTTTCATTTTTAATTATTATTGCAACGATAATTATAAGAACACGCTGTAGTGTCTGACGGTCTGGTCTATTATGGACATTCTTCCTCCCCAAAAATAAAACGGTAAAATTTTTAAATAACTCAATGATCATGACCCCCAAATCTCCCCTAATTGCCCCGTGTAGCTTTGATTAAAGCTTATATTTCTTGTATAACTGTTGTTATACAGGGTGTTTCAAAACAACACCAACAACGTTTGGGAGGTGATTCCTGACACCAAGTTAAGACGAAAAGTATAGGCCAACTTGAATGCACATATGCTTCCTTTCGGAGTTATAGGCTGCCGAAAACATGAAAAAATTAACTTTAAAGGGTCATACTCCAAAACTATCCGTAGCCAAACCGCCTCTATAAAAAATTATGCGTGAGTACCTTAGGATACTGAAACATGTATTTTTGGATAGCGTACACATTAGTTCCTAAGTGAAGTCTTGATCCGACTATGGTAGGTCCCATAGTTCTGGAGCTATGGACCTTAAAGTTCTTTTTTAATGTTTTAGGCAGCCTATAACTCCAAAAGGAAGCATTTGTGCACCCAGATTGGTCTATACTTTTCGTCTTATCTCAGTGTCAGGAATCACATCCCAAACGTTGTCGGTGTTGTTTTGAAATACCCTATGTTTTAGTTGCTAGCTTGTTTCAATTCTTTTAATTAATTTTGGTGCTATCCTCCTAAAATTTCAATGATCAACTTTAAGCCATGGCCTTCTCTTATAGGGTACATGTGAAATCTGTTCTCTGAACTGAGAAAAATCTGTTCTCCGAACAGCGGTATACAGAATCCTCTTTCTTACTACAGAAGTCAATATGGAGCATACGTTATCCGTATGCTACGTAGACACTGCCCTTAGATGTTACA
Source organism: Thermobia domestica (assembly GCF_964235325.1). Lineage (NCBI taxonomy): Eukaryota > Metazoa > Arthropoda > Insecta > Zygentoma > Lepismatidae > Thermobia > Thermobia domestica. The sequence goes on along the minus strand of NC_137455.1, from coordinate 125,304,941 downwards.
TCTTTCCCGTTGAAGGATGTCTGATATCTAACAGTCTTCCTTATATTACGTATTAACAGTCTTCCTTATATACAGTATGTATGTTACCTTCGTCAGCTATCAACATGTACGGCAGTGCATGGCAGCAAAGTTGCGCCAAGAAAATGAAAACTGGCCTGCACTGCCGCAAGCATGTAATACACGAACAAGAGTTTTGGGTAAAATCGCCGATTTCGAGGTCCTGTAAAAACGATTCTATTAAGGGTAGAAACACGATATTTATAATTTAAGGAGATATCAGAAAGATGTCTCCTATTCATATTCCATATTCCTAGCTTCAACCATATTCGAGTACTGGACCCCTAAATTTTGCAGTTTTTAGGTTCACTGACTCACTTATCAAATTGATTAGGTACTTTCCAATGAGATAGACGAGTGAAACTTTGTATAAAGATACCCTATAATTACTTGAGTATGGAAAAAGTTCGAAATGTGAGGAATGTGCAACGGGAATTTTTTATGGGCAAAAGCACTGTCCTCAGCCAAGCAGAAATCATTTCACTCACTCACTCATCAAAAGCTATCCTTACAATCAGAAATCGGATCAATCGTCCGAGTGGTCCAGTGGGTGTCCTTGCTGGTCTATTGGCTATCACGTGCGCCTTTGGTGTATGGGGTCTCGGGTTCGATTTCCGGTGGAAGAGCCTTTAGAATCTTAACTCTCCTCGATGTTTCTGTGTTCGTGTCCCTGTCGTTCTAGGTTAATAGAAAAACAGCTAAGCTCACTGAGAAAAATCCGTTATCCGAACAGCGGTGTGTTGTACAAATATACGGGGTCCTTATGTTTACTACATAACTCAATATTAACATACGTTATCCATGTGCTAGATACGTACTGCCTTTTTTCCCTCTTAGATGTTACACCATGTCGTTGCAGAATGTCTGACATCTAGCAGTCTTCCGTACATTACGTACGTATACATATGTTGCGTACGTCAGGTATAAGTTAAGGGGTGTAAAAGGTGTCCCATATAAATAACATGGAAAAGATTTTTTCAGTTCCCCATAAAACCACTCTAAAGTTGGAAATTTTTAGCTTTACTGGTTCACTTAGATAATGCTAACGAAAACGTACAAGCATACCGAATTTCAAGTTTTTATTCCCATTCCAAGTTTCTAAAACATGAGATTATAGGTCAAAAAAAAAGACAAATTTAAATAACATGGGAAAATTCTTCATTCCCTTTCATCATTTCAACTTTGCACATCAACCGGAAGCTCCTCTTTAATTTATGTCAGTTCATGTGATTATATATATAGTTAGGATATGTTAGTGGCAAAGCTAATTAAGTCTACAAGCTATTTGAAAGGTGTATAATCATTGGAAGGAAAATCCGAGGCAGTATGAAACTGCGCAGCGAACTCCTTAATTTCGCAATATGGAAGAGTAGAGAACAACTAAGTATATTGAAACACCAGTTATGTCTAGCGATGTAGCATCGAGGATTCAGCATCAAGAATTTTGGGGTCCTGTTGATACTTTTCGTGTTTAGGTAATGAAATATGAGATGTTAGCGATCGTGATTTTGTAACCCGAGTAAATGAATTAGAATCACGTTTGGACATAACTCTCTGACAGATATTTAATAGAAGAAATCCTCCCCGCTGGTCTACTGGCTAGAATGTGCGCCTTTCTGGTACAGGGTCCTGAGTTCGATTCCCGGTGGGAGAGCCCTTGTTATCTAATGTTGCATGTGACATATTATGACTTCTTTAAAAATGTACAATTCTAAATTTCAATCCAATAATATGCCATAATTGAGAATCCCAATATACGATATTGACATGGCGAACTATAAAAAGAAGTTAAATCTGAACAAAAACCCCAGAAGTGTAAAAAGTGCAGCCAAGTTCGTCAGCCTCAAAAAGTGTTGAGATGAGGATGGATGAGCCAAGTTCCTTCGCCACTGCATCTGAAACGAACACTGGAACTTAGCGCGAGGTGTCAAGGAAAATGATGTTCAGAAGCCTTATGGATAATGGTGGTGGGCGTTGTGGGTTTGGGACCACCACCAACCTTAGGAATATCAAGTACGCTAAGACCCTAAGGCGCATATGCAGTATACTCCAGTAAGATTGGTGGTTCGAAAGGACGGTAAACTCAAAATCACCTCACCGTATGTTTAAAGAATCCGTTCGCTTTTGAAATCTCGTTGCTGTAGATGCCACAGACGTAGAGACAAATTACAGAAGAGTTTCAAGTATAAAACTGGAATCCAGCAACTATGGCAGAGGTACTGAAAGCGATAAAGGAGAGAATATCGTTAGGGAAAGCTTCAGAAGTCTTATTCTCGTATGATGTATGCGTAAATGTTACATCTCCACCGGTAAATTTGCGTAATTTATCGATCCGTGATGGTGTCAGTGCCTCAAATTAAAACTTCCCGAGAAAAAAAAAAAAACATCGAGGGAAATGAACAAGCAGAATATGAAAAACAAACGAGTATCTGATGTTCCCAACACCAGTAATTTTTGCTGGTAGCAATAATTAGTACGGTATTTGTAAATATATACATAAAAAATTGTCTTCATGTATACAGTGAAGTATGGTATCATGAATTACGTATATAGTGGCGTAAGGAAAGTGGAATTAGCATGTGATACGTGTATGGATAAACAAGAAACTCATACACTATATCCGAGATACAAAAGGCATGTATTACACTATCTTAATAAATAGATTGATATGATTATTAGACAACAGAATAGGAATGGCAAATTTATTAGCGTCTTTATTTCGTACATTAGTTAAATATGTTTCCATCTGCAGAAGAATGTTGTATGACTATTACAAGGTACGTCAAATCCTACTAGGTTTGCACATAAGCCAGGATATCACAAAACGTCTGAAATGTCCAGTCCCTGTCGCCGCACTGCACTGAAAAATCAAATATTCAGTTGCTATTCTAGATGAAAAATCGGAGTGCAAGCATGCTCAAATTTTATCGAAAAGGAACCCCAAACTTCTGTTAAACGCACAACAAAATTCTTTAGGATGATAACTTGCTAGTATTATGTCGGGGAAATTGAAGGAAAATATAGGAAAAGGCATGCCACTGCTATTAACGCTCGCACCTGCGCAGTTGGAAATAGTTTACTAACTTGTCAACCTGTAACTTGGAATTTCAAGTTCTATACAGGGTGGCTCAAAAGTAGGTATACAGTCCCCTACTGATCAACTCATTGCTTTTTATATCATTTCTTATTGTTATCCATTAGGTAGACTTAGTTTCTTTATTCTTTGTTCTGTCTTTTTATTTATATCTTAAGCTCAGAACATCTGAAGCAAATAAACATATAAGCTAGAATGTTATCCTTGATCAATTCAGGAATGTATACTTACTTTTGGGCCACCCTGTACAACATTCTTGCTGAAAATCACATTAATACTAACAAGTGTGAATTTTTTTGCTTTTACAAGTCACCATAAGCTTCGCTGCGATGAATTTTTCCAGAGAAAGGCCAGCTAAGCCGAGGCAGGAGAGAATGCGGAGAGACAGGCCTGAGTTCATTGATAATGTGTTCCCTAGTCACAGCGTTATAGAGGCAGGCCAGCCAAGTCGAGGCAAAGGGAGGCAGGAGAGGATACATAGAGATGGGCCTGAGTCCATGGACTGTGTCCTAGAGAGACCTTTGTCTAGTATATACCCGACTGCATATGCGGTAGGAGGCTTTATTGAGTTGCTCACATAACAGTATCTAGGCTCGACTGTCCTGTCCTCAGATTAATATTTGTGGTGGCAGGCACGTAGCCAGGATTTCGTAATACGGGGGTCCGTAAAGAAATACTGCTGTTATAACCAGGGGCTCGATCATTCTAAACTATTTTACTGGCAACATACACAAATTGGTTGGTTAGGACAATAAAATGAGGATATGTTGGTAATTATTTTAGTAACAAGCTATGAAGAAATCTCGAGTAAAAGAACATTAAAAAAGTACTGAAAAAGATATAGTCTTCCGAAGTCATTCGAACTCGGTTCTTCTTGTCTTCTTTCTTCTTCTTTCTCTTATCTTCGTTTAATGCCGTCAAGAATAGCAATGAGATCTCCTTTGGTAGTAAAGACATACTATAAAATGGATTAGTGTTGCCGCGAAATTAAAAATTTCATTAACAAGTGTAACTGCAATCTATTTTGCCAGGCTCATATTATTGGTGATTATGGGCATTCTTTAATTTCTACCTCTGAGTTTATCTGATCGAACCGGTTTATCGATCATCATTTGTAGTCCATAGTACTAATATGGAGCTAGATGGAATTCGGAATGCTGCGTTACAACATGTATTTTAGGGATGGGCAAAACCGGTTTTTTATAAAAAGCGGAAATCGGTTTCTAGAAAAACCGAAACCCAAAAAGCGACATTTCGGATTTCTCCAAAACCGGTTTCGGATTTCTTCAAAACCGGTTCCGTTTTCACCGAAACTGGTTTCTGTGAAAACTTTTAGAAGACATAAATCTATTTCTGTGGAAACAGATTCCGGAGAACAACGAAACACTATTCTGATCAGAAATAGAACAAATTTTGGAAAAAACCGGAACCGGTTTTGAAGAAAACCGAAACAGGATCTGGTAAAAACCAATAACAGGTTTCGGTGAAAACCGAACTGACTTTAAAGAAAACCGAAACCGGTTTCGGTGAAAAACCGAATCGTTTTTTTTCTAAAAACCGAAAACCCGGTTTTTGTGTCCACCACTAATCTACTTTCAACTTGACACCTCACCCTTTCCTCAACATAAAGTTCCTCATAAGAAAGAGTACCCAGACGCTTGCTGTAGCTTATATTCTTGTTTTTCCCGTTATGATTCTTGTTTTTCCCGTTATTTTTTGTTTCATCCTTCCTTAATTTTTTTTTCATTTCTGGTTCTGAAGGGGGTCCGGATCCCCCGGACCCACCCCTTGGCTATGTGCCTGGTGGTGGCACAAAAACCGGTTTTTCGGTTTTCTCCAAAACCGGTTCCAGTTTTTTTCCAAAATTGGTTCTATTTCTGACCAGAATACTCTTCCGTTGTTCTCCTTAAACCGATTGCGTTTCCACAGAAATAGTTTTATGTGTCTTCCAAAAGTTTTCACCGAACCGGTTTCGGTTTTTCTACAAACCGGTTTCCTGTTTTTATAAAAACGGGTTTGCCCACCTCTTAATTAATATACGGTCATCCTGACACTAGAAAAAGAGTGACTATCGGACTCGTTACAGGAGCTTACATTTGGAGGTTTCAGAGCACAAAAGCCCATATGCTATCAGTATAGACAAGAGGTAGATAGGAACAAGATTACTGTCAGATGCTTGCTTCTTCTTAGGTAGATTACTTATTATAACACTGGTAAGAGGAAATTAACCACTCTAGTTACAAAGATTTAGCAACTTAAAATTATTATTAACTCTTAAATTTTAATTTTCATTAATATTGTCTTCCAACTTACGTTTTCAGAGTTGAACATATTTCTTGTAATAATAATGTAGGAAGGAGATAAATAATATACAATATTTAAGTATAATGCTAACAAATAAGGATTGAGTCAAGAAGGAAAGAAGCAATAAATTAATGGAATAAAGTGTGTATTTCTACTCCGCAAAACACCTTTTACAAAGATGCGTCTAATATGAGATTAAAAGTAAAAGAAACATAATATCTATAGTATATTTATCGTATTATATGAACGTCAAAGTTGATCGCTGACAGAAAGAAAAGAACAGAAACAGTGAATTTACGAGATCAAAGTTTTGAGGGGAAATATTTTCTTTGGAAAGCCATGAACAAATGTATGAATTTAGAATCCTGAACAAGCAGTACTGAACTTCGTAATAGCTACAGGCTATACAGAGAGTGAAGTCGGGAAGTCCGTTCTCCAGGAGAGATAATTATTTGTGAAGAAGAAATCTTTAGTATCCTACCCGTCAATTTGCATATTGCTTATGAATGTTGCTACGACTTTCTAGTTTTATGAGGGATAGAACTATAAAACTGTTTCTGCCTTAATGACAATTGAACTTGCCATGAATATTCCGAAGTCACCAAGCGTAATTGCAATGGATAGAGAAAGTAAGTGTACATGGGCGTGTGTGTATAGGAGGGGAATTATATAGTTATTGTATGTATATAAAATACTGCATACTGGTAGATTGATTTTTTACTAAATTCATTCCGCTCCGCGATTTATCTACAATGACGATATAAATACGATGGAATTGGTATATAGGAAATAATAATAAGTAATTTATTATTATCTTTATTATTTGTCAATAACAATTTGCTATTGGTCCCCAGTGGCCATAATGACTCAATATGTGATGAGAACGAAGGTTTAGAGGCATAATTTTCTAAGATTCACATAATTTTGTATCAAACAAGCATAACTTTTCTTTTCTACCTTTGGCATGAATATATAATATTCGATGTTATATATTTAAACCCGTAATTACCCTCAGCATTATAGACTAAAACATCTCCTAAAGAAAATTATAATTTGTCTGTATTTATTCAGATTTGTATAAAGTAAGGTCCGCGCACAAGACGAGATTTAAAGTTTTTGCTGGAGGTCCCTACTCGAGAAAATACTGTCTTGTCTCGAAAATATGTGCCTGTCTCATCTCGAAGAGTTCTATCTCGTCTTGCAAGCAAGATGAGACAAAATGTTATGAAGAACATAATTAAAAAATAAACAAAGTATGAGAAATTTGCAACATTCTGATCAACATGCTGGAAACCTCACAAATTAAGAATGGGACCAACTGACAATCGGACAATACACGAACTATGAACGGACAATTGACAAGGTAGTACCTGTATTTTTATGAATTTTTTGGTCTGTAGAACATAAGGTCAACAATTTTTCTTCCTATGCCTTGTGAAATTTTGGTGTTCAGACGCTCATTAGTCGCGCCTCCACTTTGCCGCATTATTTTTAAAATACAGTATAGCCCCGACTTTACATTTCCGCATTTAATGAAAGGTTAATTTGGTCCCAAAACATAACGCTACGTACGAATACATAATGCATTTGAATCTGCACTTAAAGACAACCATATCAGTAAATTTTCCGGATTTAACGAAAGGAAATTGCGGAAATAATATCGTTAGTAAATGAAAATACATCGCTTACCTTGTGATACCATATTTACTAGAATCGAAAAATACATTTGTATATGAGTATTTCGATAAGTGTTCACAAATACTACTGTGAATATTTCGATAAAATCAGCAGACACTACAATCGCTATTTCTATCGATTATTGGAAACCGTGGTTTCATAAGGGTCTGTGTGTATTCAGGGGCGTCAATTTCAGTGGAAATTCGAGGGTCTCGTACAGCTGTATGTGTTTAATTGTCAGATTGGGTATTCTAACAAGACGTCAATGATAATGTTAATACAAAGTCGAGGGCCCAAACAAATTTCATATGATCCTGGGCTCCTTCGGCTCCTCAGGAGCGGCACCCATGCGTGTATTTCGTTTTGTAATTAAAATAAGGGTAGAGTATTTGTTATACCCATGGCATAGAAATAGAAGAAACAAGAAATGTGCCATGAATCTGAGGAGAGAAATAAAAAAGAAACAAACAAACAACATAATGTGGAATTCAGTAGTTTGTAATTTAACGACAGTATGTGTCAAGATGTTTTCTATATTTATGTGAATATGTTAATTTTGTATTTTTTTTAAAAAAAAAAAAAAACGAACAATCCTTACAAAGCAATCCAAAATCATTCAGCTCTACCCTCTAAAAGCAAAAATATACTAAAATATTAAAATCTTGTATTTTTTGATTGTATACATTTTTGATAAGTTGCATAAAGAATCAATTCATGATATATATCTTCATATTTTGAACAATCAAAAAAATGAATAATGCGCTAGCACATCAGCTGCATCCAGTGGCGCCGAGTGAATGTCAAAACTGAATGTGACAACGATTTGTCTTCATAACAGAAGAGGAGGAGTACTCGTGATAGGGGTCTAGAATAATTTAGAGTATAACAAATCACCACGTATTCTCCACTTAAGAGGGCACTGTTTGTACAAAAATCAAGTTATAATTTAAGTACATATTTTACTCTATTTTTTTTAAATTAATAGATTTTGTCTTACATTACCAAACCTTAACTTTAATATCCTACATTACCTTGTTTAAATACAACTATAGTTATAACTACTTCTCAAGGTCTTCCTTTAGTGGGTATAAACCTAGTAATAAAAGATATAGTAAATAATATATATAGAAGAGGAGTATACCTATTTCTTTTTGATAGACAAGACTTTTTTAAACTAATAGGCTACAGAAAAGGAGCAGAAAGAGGAAGCTCATTCCCATATGTCCGTGATTGCCGCAACTTCCGTTTCTGGTGTTCATAGTTGAAAATGTTTACACATAGATTACCACGTGGGCGTGTGTAAGGTAATATCCAGTTAGATTAAACGTACCAGTAAACACAATTACAAATACAACATTTTCATACTAATTTCGTCCTAGCTTACTTATTTACTGTTAAATTAAGTAATTAAGTTAGTAGAGATGTATTTAGACTGTGCATATGCGTAGACAACGCCAATTAGTTAAGCAGTATTTGAATATACGGCAAAGTGTTTCAGAGTCGAGACCCCTATATGGCATATTTAATGGAAAAGTTAGGAACTAAAGCCAATATTTGTGCGTATTGTGGCTGAATATTCATGTAAAATGTTCATTAATAATAAAATATGTAAGGTCATACATTGAAATCATGTGCCGGTAGTACATATTTACAGGTTAAGAGAGTCTAGAGTAAAGAATTAATTGCAGGACATTGTATAAAGACTAAATAGAAAGCAATAACCGTATTAGCTATTAAAAACAATACTTCTATAAAATACATAAGGAGAAAATATTTTTGAGTTGGACAAGTTGAAGAAATGGAGCTAAAACTAATAAAACCATTGGGCGCTCTTCTTAAGATTGCTTGATGCGATGTGCTTATCACATGTCCACAATTAGAGACCTATTATGGTTGATAATAGTAGAAACGTCATTTAAACAATAAATCTTGGCCAATACTTTAAACCTTACGAGGGAATATCACTCAGAGATAATTGCACCAAATTTGATGTAGGAGTAGATAATGGGAATAGAAAAGAACGTGTGGAAGCATTCGTTTCGCAGGCGTTCGGAATCAGAAATAATGGGTCCTGGAGAAGTATGGTCAATCAGATATCGATAGGATGGATCCTTTGCTCACTGTTGTGGCCAATACAGAAGAAGTTAAATAAAGTAGAATGAAAACAGAAAAGATGGGTTGAACAAAAAATGTGCCAATGTCCACCCTCAGCCCCACCAGGCAAATGCCGGGATACTAAATCTATCATCTGCCGTTGCCATTACTTATTGGGTATGCATCTCTAGTTAGTTTAATGAAATTATATATACAGAAAATAATGATGGACGTCGCCAGAAGTTTTCCCGAAAAAAAGGTATTTTTATTCTAGAGAAGAGAATATTTATATTTTATTTTTATCATTTTACAGTGTTTTAATATGTGTTTGGTATCACACTGTTCGTGCGTATACTCAGTAAGCGTTTAGATGTCAGGAGCCAATGAGTTTCCATTCTGCATACCAATGAGGACCGTAAATTCAATATTTACTCACATGAATAGATCAAAGGATTATATTATTTTTTTTTACTCCACATTTTTCCAGTAGTATTTTTTATTGATAAACTCTTGTTTATTTTTGCGAATTGACAAAAAAAATTAAAGTGAGAATGAAAAACATATTACATGAAATTTCTTGATAATTGACAACAAGATATAATTACAATCAAATTTTACTTCTTGTTACGTAGGCCAAGTCCTAAGTTTGTATTGCCCTGCAGTTTACAACTGCGAATATAACCAGATGTATTCCCCATGCAATAACGTCTGTAGGAAGGCCAAGCATTGAAACCATCCCCAGTTTTTCTTTTGGAGTCATCGTGTATGATTTTGGCACAATTGACGCTGTCTCTGATGTTAGAGTTCAAATATTGAGAGCACGCTTTCCCGCAGCCTTTCTTCCCATCGGATGAACACCAGTTGCGATTGTTAATCTGGAACAGCCCATAGCTCGAGGATCCGTCAGAATTCTTTTTCACTGTCTCCGTACGAAAATTGGATTCATGATCTGCTATACAAACCCATGTTGAAACTCTGTTGCGTTGAATGTGGTACTTCTGGATGAGTTCCTTCGCAAGTTCACAATTAGTGTAACGTTTGGTGCTTGCTGTCAGGATGCAACCCACAAACACAAGAAGAGCAAGCAATTTTCGAGACATCTTGTTTCTGTTATCTTGTCTCTCTGAAAAAAAATAATAAAACGAAAATAAGAAAATATAAATGCTTATATATATCAAAGGCACATTCTCAAGATATTCAAAGAATATCCCCACCTAAATACTAGAATATCCATGAAAGTGTTCTGCATTATCCAGCATTATCTAACATAATCAAAACAGAAGATCTTATGGTTTCTAGTCAGGGGTAAAAGTGAGGGAGAACGTGGGAAGCACCGTCTCCCCACCTCCAAAAAATACGTACGGCGTCCTCCAGTTTCTAAAAAATACAATGGGCAAAGATAAGTAGGGGGACGGTGTGACGTCATGCCGCTACCTACCTTCCCCCTACCTTTTCAGATCCACTTTTACACCTGTTTCTTGTGATAGGTAAATTACGGCTCGCGGCCGATTTCTTCCTGTTCTGCCTGAGTCCAGCACTTCTTTGTAGCACACTTCTTAGCTTATCTTTAGGTAGAATAGGAATGCCTGTTATGATTAATCTTTGCAAAAAAGGACATTTTGATTTCAGAGAAATTTAATAGGAATTAATAAAGTAATTAAAGTTGCATTCATGACCCCTTCATTTTCGCACATGGTATAGTGCAATTTTAATTAGATTTTAAACTGGAAATAATAAAATTTCACTTTTTCCGTTGTCAGAAACTCAGATTGCTTAGACTTTCATTTTCTGAAAAATTAAATAAATGGCGATGTGTGATTGACTGAGAACATATCCTCTCTCCCAATCAGTGTATTTAATTTGAAATACACTTAGAAGAATACACAAATATATGGATATATATACTGTATGTCATTATTCAACCGCGAATTATTATTTGAACAAAATTAGAAACTCGAATTATTAACAGGAAAAAGCTTATCGATTTGTTTCATTTTCTTATGGAAGTTACGAATAGATCTACTTGCTCTTATGGAATAAACACAATGTTTATTCGAGTTAATATCCGAATCTATCCAACAAATTTTGACTTTTTTTTTTTAACCATTGGCGAATATACTTTTTCTTGATGATAAAAATTTTCATATTACAACACTTGAATCCAACCAACAGCAGAACTGAGCACCTTACTGTGTTAATGCTAACTTTTTTTTTTTAAGGCGGCCGTCACAGATCGGTAGATTAATCATACAGTAAAAGAATATTTGTCCGTCATTAATTACGTAATTTATATACAATGTAATTTGTAATATATTATTCCAATTTGTATAATTATGTTACTATTATTCTTAACATTTCGACTTTCGTACGTGGAAGTGTTGACAGACTCACCTTAATATCAAAAGTCAGTTCTTGTTCTTTTAATACTGGTTATTCTATATTTCTTTTGTATACATTTTTCACTTTAGAGAGAGTTCATCCGCGTTAACGCGGGGAGAGGTATATGTCCTCAACTATGTTACTGGTTCGTTAGTTGCATGCTAGCAATCAGAAGCATCAGGTCCCCTCCAGAAATTCTCGAACCTCCGAATCTACAAACTATTATTATTATTATTATAAATTATTCCTATATAGAATTGACAGGAGAAAATTTATATATATATATATATATATATATATATATATATATATATATATATATATATATATATATATATATGCTTAATAAACTATCTTGTATGGAATACTTGAAAAACAAGAAAAAGGCCAGAAATCGTATCCAGTATATGGAGTATTACTTCAGGAAACCAGAAATCCGTTATCTGTCTTCAGTACGTAGTGCTTTGAAAAGATTCGTTCAGTATGGAAGAAAACTAAGTGAAATAACTTCCAAATTAGCTAATCAAATTGAGTAAATTTTGGATATTCTGTGAATATTTTCAGGACATTATTTACTCAACATTATAGGAATATTAATGAAATTTTATGTATAAAATATGGACAAAATCGCCTGCGTTGTTTTTGAGAAAGTAGGTGTGAAAAGAAACTTACCCCAAAAGTAAACTACTCCTTGTGGATGTATTCTTAAGTAAAAATTTACAAAATATTACAGGGTTATTAATGAAATATTTATTTATAGAATATAAACAAAATGTCCTGAGTTGTTTTTGAGAAAATCGTCCGGGAAAAAAATTACTCCCGAGAATAAACCACACCTCGTACATTTTTACAGGTCAAATCAGTAGTGGCATATTGTTAGGTTGTTAATGAAATATTTAATCACAAAATATGTTGAAAATCGTCTCAGTCGTTTATGAGAAAATTGTCCAAGAAAAACTATTCCCTAAAAATAAATTCCCCCTTGTATGCTTTTTAAGCGCAAATGTGTTGTGACATATTATCTGGTTATTGATGAAATATTTATGTACGAAATATGAACAAAATCGCCGAAATCAGTTTTCAGAAAATCGTTTGAATTAAAATAACCCCCAAGAATAAACTACCTCTGGCACACTCTATCAAAATAAATGAGTTATGTTGTATTGTCAAGTTATTAATGAAATATGAGAAAAAAAATAGACTGAATCGTTTTTGAGAAATTCGTCCAAAAAAAAACACACACACCTTCAGGAGTAAACTACCCCTTGTCGACTTTTTGAACAGTAACTATTTTACCCCAGTATGGTGTTGTTATTCAGAAATGGATTTATGAAATAGAATCAAAATCATTAGCAAAAATCGCAACTTTTGATTTTCGTCCTTCAGTAAACTACCCTTATTTTTAGGGGAAGAAAGAAAATTCCTCCTGGAGAATGCCTCTGGAGAACCCATTAAAACCTTAAGTTTAAAGTTTGTTCTCCATACGTCGAACAGTAGGCTCCTAGGTGAATGTACATCAGGACAAGCGTACAAACGGACATACAGATGTCCAAAAATCACTTTTTCGGTACTTATGGGCCATGACAAGTGTAAATCCATTGAAATTTCGAATTCAATTTTTTGCGCGATCAGCATACTTTCTTCTCTCCTTTCGTCACTTGAAAGTAAAAAAGAAGTAGGTAAAGGCACAATGTTACTGATCATGGAGTCGGTGGTTCGAACCCAAGCCTAGGAAGGTTTTATATGTATATACAGTGAAACCTCTCTAAAGCGGACAGCCGTGGGGAATCAAAAATTGTCCGCTATAGAGAGGTGTCCGCCTTAGAGAGGTTTCAATATTTTCTTACCTATATTAACAAACAATGTATTCTGCTAATAGAAAAAAATATTTTTGTTTGAGTCATGATTTATGAATACTACCAAAATGCTAGTGTACCTGCATTATCCTTCGCCATCCAATACTCTATATTCGAGGCACATGGAAATAAGATGTTATAGTTCTGTGCACTTTACATTATCACAACTTACTACGTTTTCAGTATGTCGCTTTAATTTGTTTGTTAATCGCAGCCCAGTAGTCTTTTTTTTTTATTATTATTATTTGACAATATGCGTACCCGCGGGCAAAAAATACCAAACTTGTCTTCTGCTTGGTTAGAGATTCCAGCGGGACAGTAGAATAACGTGTCATCCCAAACGGCGGGCAACTGTCAATCAATTTTGTGTCTAAAACAGCTTGGGTGGGAGTGGGATGCAAACAAAGGACATGACAGTGTTGTTAAATAGAGACGCTTCGTCTGGGTTGCTGAGCAGATAGTTGAGGAGGCAAAATGTTGTCACAATATTCCTTGGTGTCATATAATATGAATTACTGAAAATGTACTTTTACTGTACTTTTCAACGTATTTGTAGAGAGTGTCCGTAATACGAAGATAAATAATACCCATAAAAGACAAGAAGGACTGTCCGTGTCCGTAGTAGAGAGTGTCCGCTTTAGGGAGGTATGCAAATATGTTTTTCCCTATTACAGTGTTTGGGGATTACAAAATCTGTCCGTTACGGGAGGTGTCCGTTAATAGAGGTTTCACTGTATATATATATATATATATATATATATATATATATATATATATATATATATATATATATATATATATATATATATAAAGAGAGAGAGAGAGAGAACGTTCGCGAGGTAGTCGCGGACTCAAACCGGCGAATGCTAAGTGGTATAAGTGTAATTTCGTCGAAGACCTGCTCCCAGTAGGCGCTAGCGGCCCGCCATTTCATCGTTTGACTTCCGCCTCCAGCTATCCGCCACCGTCTTGCTAATGGGGAATTAGACTGACAGATGAGCATTGAAATTTACTTTTGAGAGTCAGTTCATCCCAGCCGGAAACAAGATTATAAGAAACTTCAAATAGTATTCCAAAAATTTTGAAAAATGTAATATTCTTGTTAATATGGCCTGCCTAAAGATTTTTCTTCTTCCTTCGGCCTTCTCCCCCAAAAAAGTTGCCTATCATTGGTTTACACAATGCACGAGGCTGTTGGGTGTCATTCCTGAAATAATCTGAAGTCACTAACAATTAGTTACTTCCGTTGTCTCCACCTCGTCTCCAAATTTCCTACATGCTAGCGATATTTCTTGAAGTCAGAAATAGTGTTGTGAAGGCTTGCAAAAAAAAAAAAAAAAGAAAGAAAAAAAAAGAAAAAAAGAAAAAAAAAGAAAGAAAGAAATTTTGGGTAAAAGCCAGGTTTTTACGGTTTTTCCCGTGATTAAGGAAAACGGAAAGTGAAAAAATCGAAATTTTCGAACATTTTACTATATTATGTTTTTAAAATAAAAACTATTTGCTTACTAGTTTAGAGTCAAGATAATTGGGTACTTATGTTTCTTCTATTAGAATAAGGAAATTTTGTGGCAATGTGCATCTCATCCAAACACCTCAAAGTTAGCACCGTAATAGAATGGAGTTATAGTTACAAATGAAACTAAAATATAATCCTAGTTAACTTAATTAATATAGACGCTTTAAAATTACCTTAAGCAATCTTATGAAGTTCCCGCTTGATGGAAGGTAGGTCTTAAAATAACGATTCCAAAATTATTTTATTTAATATGTTAAATCAAACATATATTTTATATAAGATATCTTCCTTGTGGTATGTAAAATTTCCGGAAATTTGAACCTGTTAGAAAAAAATAATTTGTTCGGAAATATTGGCAAAAGCCGGAAAATATAATTTAAAAACTATTTCTTCGCCTAATGCTAGAACTTTTTTTATTTTAAGTGTGCCCCTGCTAGCGCTGCCGCCAATGTGTGTTTTCCCATTCCTCCCTCGAAAAAGGAGAGACAAGTTTTTGTGGCCGAGATCCTTCAATAGTTGGATGCGGATAGGGTTCTTTCCCTAAAGCAAATGGAAGGTATCTTCCGTAGGAGGTCGGCGGGGGTGAGGCCGAAGAATGTTTCACTTTTTTTCCGAGAGTACACTTGAAATAAATTGGCTCTAATCTTAGTTGCTGTAACATGTCGGCAGCATATATACAATGTGTTTCGCTAACAGTAGAAATACTTAAAGCAGAATGTTCTAATTTTACTTTTACTTTTCCGATTCCTGGTACAATCGCTCTTTATTATTTGCATATATATATTAACTCAAAAAGAGATACGATCTTATTTACAGATACACACATACACCGCACAAGTGAGTAAATTTGAGCAGCGAGAAAAAGGGTTGAATATGTGATACTTCCGTTTGTTACTATTACAGACTAGCAGAATACCCGTTCTTCGCACGGGGAGGATACGTTTCATTTTGGACATAAAGAGCACCAAATTTGTCACTAATCTGGACCCCAAATCTATGAATTCGTCACTAATATCGGTCCTCTTCAATTATTTTTACATGTCGCCATCCTCCCTTAGGAGTAATAATGAGGCTGAATTTGAATTTAAACGGCATTGGCTGTTCACCTCAGCGATCCCGAAAACTATGGATTCGACACTAATATCGGTCATTTTCAATAAGTGTTATATATTTCTCTCTCTTCCAAGTAGCGGAGCTGAATTTGGATTTGAACAGCATCGGAAATGCCACTGTTCAGATCAGCGACCCCGAAAACTATGGATTCAACACTAATATCGGTAATTTTGGATTCATCTCCCCCTCCCCTTTCCTCAAGTTGCACCTTCAAAGTGAAATGATAAAAAAAAAAAAAAAAACATTCCAAACTTCATCTATGTTGAAAATTTTATCGAAGTCGGTCGGGAGGTTCAAGAGTTATTAAGTTACAAACACAGTCATCTTCGTATTGACACATATAGTTGTCGCACTAGAAAACAGGTATTTGATTACATATAGGATTTTCTATATAAAGTTTATATGAAAGTCTATAATAGAGTGTTAAATAATAGTAATTATATGTTTTAATGCATGAGTATTAGTGAAATTTGCCTACTGCTTTTTCTTTTCAGAAGTAATTTGGTTAAAATTAACGAAACTTCACCAGATCAAAGAGCACATTAAGAACTCAGTTTTATTCAAGAGACCTATTTGTTGCAACAGAAACGCTTCATGATGGTAGGCTTTATGCAACTGTAAAAGTTCTGTAATTAATGCACATCCACGAATAAACGACTAGAAAGCACATAACAGAAATGACTGCAGAGTATTAATTTTTAAGAATAATTGCAAGTTTTATTTCTGAGAGCTTTTTTTTTTTTTTTCAATATTCGCAATATTGAAATTTCTGAACTTAATTTTTCACACGTTCTAAAAATACTGTTCCATTACTAGTAAAATTAACCGAATTCAAAGATTTTTATTTTTTACCAATTTTTCCGGAAATAAATTGGAAAAATCTGTTTTTTACCGACAGGTTCAAAATTTCCGGTAATTTTACAACACTATAGCCAGGAAGGAAACAGCGCTGCTAGTGATAACTATTAGCCCAACTTCTACAATTATTAGTGTTACTGATAGACTGAAGCGTCTTCGTTTCACAGTAAGGATTCGATTTCTGTTATTCAAATGAATCTAAAGAAGAAATATTTGTTTCGACTGGTCTAAGTATTAAATCGACATAAAATGATATGCCCCATATAACAAATATTGCTTATCTCCCAAAGGCATTTCCATAACATTGCCAATATTAATCCTTTGTGATCCTTTTATATTTCCCGAATTTTCTAAATAGATGTGAACAAATTTGCCAGATTAAGGTGGATCACCACCCGGAAGTCAGTACATATTTTAGCTCATTCCCTTAACTACTGCGCAATGAAACGTTTTATATTATAAATATTGTATTAGAAGATAGAGTTATGTTTCAGCTACAACACAAGACACTGGTTCATTTAATTGTGTCTCCTGATATCGAAAAGTATAACAAATAAAAGAAAATATTTGATTCGTTTTACAATGAGCACTCAAGATGGCTGTTGTTGTAGATCTTACTAGAAGTGCTCCGTTTTATGAAATGTTCATTTGCATGTATAAAGTAAGGTAAGAATCTTATCACGAAATAGACATATTGTTTGACCGTTTTTCGCGTTATGTTTCATATTTTATTTAAATATTAATTTACATTTAAGGAAATAGATTTTGAGATGAAACTTGAGCAGAACGCCATAATGCGTTGTTGCCGAATTTGTACGTTTACTGTAGTAGTCAGAATAAGAAAATTCCTGGGTTCTAGCCTTGCAGTTCGAGAAGCGGAATTGAGGTAAGGGTCGAAAACTAAGTCCTCCAGTAAGTATCTAAGCAGAATTCCATGATTACTCCCTTTATTACCTGGCATCAGCAAACACTCGACACTATCTGGCAATGCCGCACTCAGTGTTTCTTCCAGACAATGTTTTTGGGGGGCACTGTCCCCCCGGAGCTCTGAGAGTGCCCCGGAGAAGAACCGTCTAAAACATAATAATAAATAGAATAGTACCGGTAGTGCCCCCCGGAATACTGTGTGCCCCCCCGGAACAGTTTTTCTGAAAGAACAACTGGCCGCACTATTCAAGTAGCGTTTAGCATAGCATCGAGAACACATAGTGACCCACCTTAAGGCATTTGGTATATAAAGTTAAAACCTACTACTTTAACGCCATCTACTAAAATAGGGTGAAACTAATGGTTTAAAAAATACCTACTAGACGTAGTACAAAGAAATCAAACAACTAGTAGGCCCTACTCGACAGCGAACGAAAACAATCAAAAAAAAAGTCGAGCGTAACTCGATAGAACTGAAATGAATAAAATTAAATTACCGCTTTTTCATTATGGATTTCATACTGAAACTAAAAGTGATGGTGAATTTCGGTAACTTCCAGTTTTAGTGTAGGGAGGTGGAAGATAGATAGATAGATAGATAGATAGATAGATAGATAGATAGATAGATAGATAGATAGATAGATAGATAGATAGATAGATAGATAGATAGATAGATAGATAGATAGATGTACAGTTGAAGCGGATGCGCTAATGGGACACAAATGCGAACGGAGACAAAATTCTATTACATATGCTCACCTCAAAATTGCTCGCAGCCAGTGTTTGTAGTTTGAGGAAAATTTCCCTAATCTATCCAAATTTCGTAGGTAAATTTATCAGAAAGGGGAAAAGGGAATATTTCGATAAAACGTAAAAATCCAGGGAAATTCTTGATTAATTGATCAATACAAATGCTTAAATTTTTTCTTGTTCTTCAGAAATAAACCAATACAATAGCAATACTGTATGTGTGTGTGTTCAAAGTATATATATATAGGGTGGTCCTTAATTTTTGATTTCGTAATTTCTTTGGACTCACCCCCTAAAA
Organism: Thermobia domestica; assembly: GCF_964235325.1. NCBI lineage: Eukaryota > Metazoa > Arthropoda > Insecta > Zygentoma > Lepismatidae > Thermobia > Thermobia domestica. Next base: position 125,286,018 of record NC_137455.1, on the reverse strand, counting down.
TGGTTCCATATGGGACTAAATTAAGGAAGGAGAAAAATTAACTTCATTGAATAATATTAAATGGTGCCCCAAGCGACCTAAAATTTTGAATCCGATTACAGTACATAATATATGGGAAAAATCTGGAATAAAATCTTGTAATTTAGAAACGGCTTAAGGGAACGCAAAAATACCCTTGATAATGGAACTAGAGGAAGAAACACATCTAATGTTGTATAGCATTGTCACAGCGGCCATCTTGAAGTCCGCCATCTTGGATTCAGATCAAAATTTTCAAATAGGAAGAGGGTCATGTGACATATCGTTTTGACGTGGCGTTTTACCAGGAACACAAACCTGGCACTATTTTAATGATAGCCTTAGTCGTCTAAGAATTATTACCTGTGAAAATATTTCTCTTTTTCACAAGTAATAACTCTTACACAACTAAATGTAAAGACATGAGTTTGGCTCGAAAAGAACAAGAGGGATATGCGCGGCTTCATTAGAAAGAGGAACGCAAAAGAAAATTGCAGTTCTGAAAATGATTTGTATGAATTTTACACCAAAATACACGGAGGTAAGCATTTCAAGAAATGAAGAGGAAAACCCAGTTGAGTATGTAAGATAAAATGTAAATATGTGCCTGTGTGCGCCCGGACCCTGCAAGAGATGTAAAAGGGGAAAAACTAATTTTAAAACTCCAAGACAGGTTGCTGCTCTTGATCGATACAAGTCCACTGATAGAACGAGAATACATATTCTGACAGCGACGGCAGAAACATTAGGCCATAATGTAAAGGAATTAGTAATAAATATGCATCGATGCTGAGAGAAAATCCGTAGCGAAGTTGCATAAGACCACAAAAACAATTTCGGAGTGCATCAAGTGCGTTAGTTGTGTAATGAGACGGAAAACTACTGCCGAATTTGACTGGTAGAGAGACTATCAACGGGTTATCAATATTTATTACAGGAGATGCTCATGAGAGGCTAATTGGTGTTCTCAGTTTGTCATCATGAAGAGGAGAACGAACATATTATTTCTACTACAGTTCATTAGCTTGAAGAATGGAATTTGGTCAAGTTCGTGCAGGCAGTTTGTTGTAACACTACTCCCTGCAATATGTGTCATGTCAACGGTGCCTGCATTCTGCTAGAGCAGAAGCCCCAAAACAATCTTCTATGCCTTCCTTGAAGACACTACATTTATGAATTGGTTTTAAAATGTGTATTTGACAAGTATTGTGTTTCGTTTGCATCTGGACTGGATGTTCTCCTATTTAAGCGTTTTCAGAACGAGTGGTCTAAAATATATTGTACCAATTTTATTCCAGGAATTGATGATGATGATGTAAGGAACAATATTTCCAATATTTCCAATGTTAGAGATGAAGTGCTAAATTTTGCTATCAAACTTGTAGAAGCAGGACACTGCAGAGAAAATTACAGTGAATTTTTAGAACTGACCATCATATTCTTGGGTGGCATACCTCCTTGAGACGTTTTCTTTCGTTTGCCTGGAGCAATTCACCATGCAAGGTAGATAGGAAAAGCAATATATTGTTTAAAAATATTTCTCTTTCGTCAACGTTTTCGTTTAACGAAGCAAATAGAAACGGGTCTTCGGAGAGCATGAATTTTTCTGATACGACTATATGTCCAAGTTTGATTTAAATGTGATCAAATATCCCATTCATCATTACAAGACCTGCAATTTTTGAAAGCTTTGTACAGTTATAGGCAAATAAATAATGAATTATCTGAAGTGGCTCTTTCTAAATTTTCTCGGCATCTCTGGTACTTGGAGGAGGAATACGTAGCATTGGAGTGTTTTGATGATGAAGTTAACATAGTGGAAAAACAAAAATTGGTTGAAAGAATTAAAACTATAAGAAGAAATCGTGAAGCAGCAAAGAGGCTTGACAGGAGGATAATACCATAAAAATTCTTGCAAAAAGAGAAATCAGTGATTTTGATACAACAAACAATTTTTTCTCGTGAGATTTAAAATACCCAAAGGGTTTCTTGAGTGTGATCCGATTTCATGGTCAGATAACAATGACTATCTTCAAGGAAAGACAATAGTTAAATTCATCTCCGTAATAAACGATGCAGCAGAAAGGGGAGTAAAACTAACAGAAGATTACAACATCGTTTTTACGAAAAATGAGTATCAGAAACAGTTTCTTTTGCACATAGTGAATCCTCATATATAATCTTTTCCTAGTTGTGACAAAAGTGAACTGTGTAGTATATAAGATTGAAAACCTATTGAAAACTTACCCCAAAGCTACAGTACTACATAAATAAGGGATATTTCAATTTCTTCCATGTTATATTTTTTTTTTCTTTTTCTTCATAATGGTCTATGAATCATCTTGATGGAAAAACTTATTGGTAGTTCATGGGGAAACAAAGATTTAACTTTCTGTAGCAGTTTGTTTCCAGTTTATGTAAAATACTTCCAAAATTCTTACAAATCTGTGGTCCATAACTACAATAAAATAACATTACAACGAAGCATTTCGTTTTTCACACGTAATAACTCTTACAAGATTATTGGTAGCTTGAAAATAATACGAGATTTGTGCTTTTGGGAAAACGCCACCTCAAACTGATATGTAACATGACCCTCTTCCTATTTGAAAATTTTGACCTGAATTCAAGATGGGTTGTTCATTTCATGGGTCAAACTAGGTTGTTCATTTCCTCTAGTTCCATTATCCAAGATATCTTTCCATTCCCTTAAGCCGTTTGTAAATTACAAGAGTTTATTCCAGCTTTTCCCCATATACTATGTATTGTAAAAGCATTCAAAATTTTAGGTCGTTTGGGGCACCATTTAAAATTAATCAATGGATCTAATTTTTCTCCTGGCTTAATTTTGTCCCATATGGAACTACGAGTATTTTAGGGGGTGAGTTCAAGGAAATTCCTAAATTTATTTTTACCCATATAAATAAGGACCACCCTAATATATATATATATATATATATATATATATATATATATATATATATATATATATATATATATATATATATATATATATATATATATATATATATATGCTAGAAAATGAAGGAAAAGTTAAAAAATAGAAGAAATGAATAAAATAAATGGTGTTCGCACTTTCTTTAATATTGTTAAATTGAAGGACCCTCTGCAATAACAAGGTAAGTAGAGTTACCTCGATTCTAGGTAAAACATAGATAAAGAAGGCGTGTGAACTTACTTTCCTTTTCCGTCACCTCGAGTGCATATTCGAAACGTCTATTGTGAGAAAAACACTATTCATCTCCACCGAGTCGCCGTGTCTCCGGCTAGTGAAGCAAACACTAGTAGATGCGAGGAGGCGACGCGACATGCGTGTAACCATGCGCGCCGACTACGTGGATGCTCCGGGGCTCCAACACCCACACAAATAATATTGTGGGTGCGGCGCACCCACAAGATTTTTAGTTTGATAAAAACAAAATGAAATAAATACTTTTCACTTGCAATTATCAAAAAATAATAAGCAATTAAAACATTGAAATGGAAGTTAAAATTCCTAACGTCTAAAATCTAATTGTTTCAAATGTGTTTGTGAAAAGGCAACCAAGGAACAGACTATCCCCTTCCTTGCCTGTCTCAGATCTAGTCAAAAGCAATCCTCACAATTAAAAAATGGAACTATATTGTGCATAGAGTAGAGCACAGCTCTTTATGAGAATGCTCATAAAAGATTATAACTATTAAAAGGAAATCAATCAAAAAATGTCGAGAGACCTCTGAAAGCATATAACACGACCCGCCATTGATATGCAGCCACAGTGGCTTATTTAAGGGGTGGCTATCGGGCTCAACCCTCCCCCCCCCCCCGAAATTCCACGTACAATAAGAATCCTCCTTACCATTTAAGTGCTTGTTCACATGTTGCGCATATCCCCCCCCCCCCGAAACCAAAATCATAAATACGCCACTGTGCACTCACATAAATTTTGGAAAGTCGGCACGTTGCCCGTAACTTGGTGTTCAAGGGTCGGCTCAAGTGAAAGCATTGGTACGGAGACATACTTGACCATTTTGTTTCGAAATGGACAAAATAGAAGCAGTCGAATCAGAATGACAGAAGCGGAAGGGATGAAAGAGAAAGTAAATCGTAAACTCTACAAAAGAAATATAGCAAAATCAGAGCGAAATGCAATGGTGTTTTTTTTTTTATGTTAATATGGAAATTCAAACAGTGCTGTCAAAAATCCGGATATTAGAATATTCGAATTTCAAAAATTCGAATTCCGGATATTCGGATTCAGATTTAAATCTGGATTTCACATTTCGGATTTGAAAATCAAAAGCCATAACTTCTAATTCGGATATCTAATCCGAATCCGGTTTTCGGAGTTACTAGTAAATCGGGCAAGGGGGAAGGGGATGAAACTCCCCCACATAGATCTGTTTCAGTTTCGTAAACGTATAACGGTGTAGGAGAAAAAGCTTATTCAGTGCAGTCACCACCACCGGACACCATTCTGTTCTTCATCAAGAAACCAGCCAAACCGGGAATCAAGAATCCAAAGAAGGATATGGAAGCTCTGCTATGATTTGTTTCTCTTGGCAAGCAGCAGTTTTACAAGAGCGTGCGGAACACAGCTGATTATTTTTTATCTGTGCTCCCGGATTCTGAATCTAAAATGGACTCAGGGCCTTGCAGTTTTCAGATTTTGTTGCCTACAACGCTCAGATTATTGATATTTTGTATTCTCGTGTGTTGTGATACATAACGCGTGTGTGTGACACACGTCGTTATGGGTTCCTACTGTCCTTTTTCTTGTCACCATTAGTTTAGGTTATGCAATAACAAGGTAAATGCTCACTTTTCCACCTTCGTTTTATATTATTCCAAATTTTCGGTATTCGCCATTTTATGATCCAAAGCACAAACCAGGTGCTACACCACTTTTCTCCATACCCATACATATACAGATTTACTCCTGTTAATTAGCACGTTGCACTTTAAGTTTTTATAAGCTTTGTAACTCAGAACCTTCATTTTTCACTTACCTTGTTATTGCAGAGGGCCCTTCAATTAGTCTTATCACATAATTTCTGTCATAGGAATTGAACACTCAACAACTAGGAGAAAATTTGATAAGAAAAGGGAAAATTTTGTGTCAGTCTTGGGAAAGTTTCTTAAGGAAATCTACGAACACTGCTCACAGGCACCAAAATCCGAAGATTTAAACTTCATGACAGTTTCTCAAGCATATTAGGACGCGATGGGCCAGTGGTGCATTGTTCATTTCTGGTACGTGCAGTACCTTGTTTGATCCCAGCTCGCGCAAAGTTGACTTTGTAGTGGACAAACACCGTGTTCACGGATTTTCTCGGGATCCTCCCATTTCCTCCCAATTTTCTTCACTTCACCATCTCGTTCATTATCATCACCGATTCCCTTAGCCCTGAAGTATAATCGTGGGACGTTAAACTCTAAAAATAAATAAATAGAACTCCATACCTTATAAATATGATTGCAATCTCAACAGAAGAATGTTTTAGATTCCTTTGTGTAAACATAGATCCATTCAGACGTAAAAACCGATATTAAAAAAAGAACATGTAGAAAGAATAGATTACATAGTTCACACTAATCCGTGTTTTAATTCCAGTATTAAAAATTTACGATTTAATGTCCATCGTGCCTTACCACTTTGATAATTAAGATTACCATCATAATTCAAATTAATTTGATCATAAAAAAAGATTTTAAAAGGATATTAAAAATGCGACGACGAACAATAAAACATCCTGCCTTTTTTATAGGTCTTGTACAATATGATTAGTTTAAACGAACATGATATTTTGAATGTAATTTTCTTTTTAATATATGAAGTATATGAACGAATTACAGAATAGATAACCATGAAAACGAATGTAATAAAAACAAATAATAAATAACTTATAACAAGCTTAGGTTTACTACTGAAAATATAAACATGTAATGCCACGCGAAGTTAACAATTCAACTGTCTATTATATATATATATATATATATATATATATATATATATATATATATATATATATATATATATATATATAAAGAAAAAACGTTGTAGTTACGAGTTTGGGTTGCTGCAATAGGCAGAAGATTGAAAAGTATGTACCATTTTTTTTTTTTTTTATGAATTGTTGTTTTTAATTGGAAGATATTGATGATTGATACATGTGCATTATATGATTCACATTCCTGTGTAGAATAGCTTTATGTTAATTTTAATCCAGACTCCCAGGATTAAGTAAGCTATATATTTAAGAAAGAAAAATGACGCACTCATATATCGTATTTTACATACAGGATGTCCCTTAAGTGTGAAAACAGGGAAGATTCAATCTCTTGTACAACAGTGGCGTATCTAAAATGTAAAAACTGGAGGGCAGCCAGACCCCAGACTATGATAGGTAGTATACCTTAAATTATTTTTGTCACTTAAAAAAACTGGGAGTGCCTAGGCCCCGGCCCCGGGTTAGATTTGTCATTGATCTACAATCTCTATTGCATCTACAAAGAGCATTGCCTTGAAACGTATTCAGAAATCAGATCAAAGACTATTCGACGTGCTCTCCAGAAGTGGGTGAACGGCCCCGAAAACGCGTGCAAGAGAAGGACAATATATCGAGCGCAATGTTAACTTAGATTTGAGTTTAGCGTTATTTTCTGCAACAAGGCTATATGAGATATGGATCTACAGCTTAAAGTAGGATCCGAGCCAAATGAGCTTCCGCCGGGAATAATGGCCAGGTCTCCCACGCCAAAGGCGCTTGCACTATCCACTTCAAGCACTCGAGCACGTTGTGTAGACTCTCCTTTTTCTTGTTCCAGGCCTGTGCTACTCTCAGTCTACGCTGACCAAAGACATGCATCACTGGGAAGAAGGTTAATTAAGTTCGAGATTTATGATCAAGAGTGATGGTCAAGAATACTATGTTAAATTCAAATCATTTTATGTAATGGTGTTACAGTACTGCTTTACTCAAATGATATTTTTTAATGGAATTTATGAAGAAACGATCTAATCAAGTCGATATGAGAGCAGACTGTATAAATCCTCAATCTTATGTAGTGTCTCAGTCTCGTCTCGATATTGGTTAGATATAAATTATGTGAAATTAAAATTGTGTAATATAATGTAATGTTATAATTTGTCCTTTCCTTTTTCTTTCTTACTTGCTCATTGATTATAGAGTAATATCATTTCTGGTTCTTGCTATCTATTACGGTTTTTATTGTATGGTGATCAATGCAAAAGCCGGAAATGGTTTATTTTATACCACTTCAGGTTTGAGTATCAACGAACTCAACTCCGAACTTCTTCATTCTCTTACACCCTGATCGAATTTGTTGCTGATCTGGACAGACGGACACACAGACAGGGTGAATATATAAAGGGAGTTTGGTAAACCTAACTTTTAAAGATTAAAGGTGAGTAAAATGTTACGTTTCAATGCCACAGTTATCATAATTATTTAGTCTTTTTAAAATCTTAATCGAGACGCGAAAGACTCCTGAGCCACTAATCGGAATGCAAGAACTCCATGAGAGTGACGTACGTAAGGCAGCTCCGAGTGTTAACCCGCCCTTGAGCAAGATATGTAAAAAATAAACGTGTGTCATTTCAAGATATGTACAAAAAAATCTGAAATGATATGAACTTGAGAGCTTAAACCTCCGCTCCCTTGACGAGATTCTGCATACGCCACTTCGCCATGATGTTAAATGGAACCTGGGAATCAGCTGAGAAACTTATGGTTAATCATTGTGTCTAAAATTTTGGCTGGCAAAACTAAAAAAAAGTTTGCACTTAAATGAAACACGATCATCATCTTATTCTTTCCTTATTACTTTCTGAATGGATTCACTGTTATTAATTAAGCGTTCCAACAATATATTCCACCTCCATTCTGATATCTCTACTAGAACTGGAAGTGATAGAAATCGACCACTTCCGGTTTTAACGTTGATCGTTATAGAGTAAAAACGATCATAGATAGAGGAAAGCTGTTTCCTGCAATTTATTAAGCATCCAAAGAATAGACTGTATTCCATATCCACTCTAATCTCTCTACTAAATTGGGAGTGCTAAAAATCTACTGTTATACACTTGACACCGCTACTTCTTTTTTTATTATACCTACACAAGAAGCATGCTTGCATTTGCTTCAGGTGTTGACATATGAATTCACTGTAGTATACCACGTAATTGAAACTTCATAACACAGGATTGAGGCAATTTTATGGTCAGATAAATAATTCATTTTCTACCAGCTTAATACTCATTTCTGGACTGTGTGGTCCAGGCAAGTATCCAATGAGGCATGGAGGCCGCCCCCTCTAAAGTTTTACTGCTCCCTAAAAATTTTAACGGTAGCCTTGTAAATGAAGAATAATATGGTTGGATCGGGCCCCCTAACTTCTATCGCCCTCCCGTATATTTTTGGGCTGGCTATGGGCCTGGTGTTGTCTTTAGTTAGATTCAGCTCCGAATCTCGACTAGCTCGGATCCCGCTTTAAGTAATCGTTTTTTTTTTTTTTTTTTTATACTAATGCCTACAGTCGTATAGTAATTGTCCACCTCTGATGTAATTGAAACATGATATGTGAAAATTGAAAAAATCTTGAAATAGATATGATTTTTAAAAACTGATCAAGTTCTCGGCATTTTTCTCGAATCCAATATCGAAATAATAATTTAAAATACTGAACTAAATGTGAGTTAATACATGTAGTTTGATGGTCGAGCCAAAAAACAAAATATCCATTAAACGCTGTTCTTTATTTGCGTATAATACAATAAAAAGTGATAGAAAATTTGTATTACAAATTTCTAGGAAATGTAGTGGGTAAGGTGAAGAGTACATTTTGAATAGGCACTTATGTTCGGAAACATGCGGTTTGTATACTTCAGAAAAAGCAACAGCAAAGCAAGTGTGAAAATTACATGTGTCTGGCGTAATATTGCAGATGAAACTGCTGTCTGTCTCGTTTGACAGGTTTGTTCCCTTTCGCCCGGGTCATTAACAAAACGGATCGTTGACGCCACCACCATCAACATCGATGCATCCATTATTCCTGTAATGCATGTTCCAATACATACACTTGAATACGTTTCTTTATTATGTTTCTTGTATACCTTCCTGTGTGGCCACTGCACGTGCAAACACACTTTTGGGGCCGCGGTGGCTCAGTGTAGAGCGTTCACCTCTGGTGCTTGGGGTCCCGGGTTCAAACCCTGCTCCCGCCAAGTGAACTTTGTGGTGGACAAACACCGTGTGCGTGGGTTTTCTCGGGGTTCTCTCGTTTCCTTCCACCTTCTTCATTCCACCATTTAATTCATCATCACCGTCTCCTTTAGCCTAACCGACATAATCGTGGGACGTAAAACTCAAAAATTTCATAAACTCCTCTGTGGCTAAGCGGTTAGCGTACGCGCCTTTCGCGTGGGAGACCCGGGTTCGATTCCAGGCGGGAGCTCATGTGGTTCGGATTCCACGTTAATCAGTAGGTCCACGTCTCTAGTGTTGCCACGAGACGAGACATTTCTCGTGTCTCGTCTCGTCTCGTAAACGAGACGAGACACGAGACGAGACAGACTACTTGTCCCGTCTCGAAAACGAGACGAGACACGAGACGAGACGGGACGTGTCGTGAAATGTCTCGTCTCGTCTCGTGTCTCGAAAATGAAAACGCTGGCGGGAATGGCCAAGATTGAAATTGCCAGTGGTCATATAGATTGCAAAAGGAAAATTCCCTTTGTGAGAAAACATATTGAAAAGCCTTCATAGAAAAGTGTCCTCTGTCTATTGAATGAAACAATCGTGATACATGAGCTTCCAGGAATATCATCCTTAATGTCTTGTCCCCAATTCCCCTTGCTGTAAACTGAGGAATTCTCATTCTTTTTTCTGGCTGGAATGATGACAAACAAAATCAAACACAGGGAAGATTTTTACAAGGTCAAGAAACCGAACTACCACCACCATCTATGCAATTTGAAAACTGGGTAAGGTCTACACTTGTCTTTATTCTCTGGTGGCGGTATTCTTTTTGCTATATGAATCGAAAACGGCAATTGAAGTGTGTCATCTTGCAACTAAAATTTTGTCTTCTCTCTCTCTCTCTCTCACTCACTCACTTACTTTCTCTCTCACACACACACACACACATACACATACACATAAAAACACACTTTTACCATTTTACCAATTGCTCGCTTATTACACAGCAGTCATGTTGTAAAATTCACCTCTTCGTTTGGAAGGCGAGCGGAGGACAAAGAAAGCAAATATATTATCGACGAACCCTTCAAATTGTTTGCTTTCAGCTAATTTATGATACTAATAATAACACTTTAGGCAAAGAAGTTTTACAGGGGTACCTTCGTTTTGTTACGCGGAAATGTTTGATCTGACCAGAGTGCGAAATTGCCCTCTGCTTCCATGTTGAGAGGAGGGGAATACTTCCCTTTCCTAGTGAATAATATTCATTAGGACCTGAATTATCTTCAGAAATTGTTTCTTACAGGCATATTAACAAAAAAGAAATAGGATACCCAAACCATATTTTAAACCTGCTATAAAATGTATATCCTATATTTTTACTAATTCCTTACTCCCATGAAAGTATCCTGGGGAGAATATTCTCTCCATTTTTTTCAGACTGAAATTCTTTTATCCCGTACTATTTCCCCCCTTGACACAATACGAAAAAACAAATGTTGTTAAAATCCATACACATGACCCTTCCGGGACTAAACCCGGGGCCTTCAAGCCGATGGTCTATCGCCGCAGACCGCTCGGCTTGGTATGAAGATGTACGTTGTATGATTGCGAATAGATCCCGACAATATAAGAAACTTTAATTCCAAAATGGACACCCAAAAATCAAACTTTTTTTTTTTTTTTTTTAGCCACTAGCTAATCTGGCTGTACTGTCATGAGTTTGTTACACAAACGGGGCAACCACCACATAGTAGCACACACCCCGCGGTTATGGGAACAGATTTGAACCATGGAGGTGAAGACGCCCCAAGCATTCTTTCATCCGATGTGTCGTTCAGCTCCCATTACTATGGTACTTTAAGTAATAGATTGATAAGATAGATAGATAGATATGCAGACACTATAAAGCAAGTGGGCTGATAGTATACGATAGTGTCGGGGATGATGACACCTTTACATCGAACTTTGCTTGTAGTGTAAACATTATTTAACATTAGTGTCTTCATCTTCGACGTATCTATGAGCAATTTACTGTATTTTCGTGTATTGAAACTGGTGAAATAAATTTCAATGTTTCAGAATGAAAAAAAAAAAAAGCCAGGGTCCAGAAGCCTCAGACAACTAACAGCAGAGATGTATTATCTTGTAAACTATTTGTCCTTGCCTTGTGAGCTTATTTGAATTTATTTTTAAGACCTTTAGGCAACTTCGGCCGAATGGATGATGATGGGAAAATTAGTGGAATGAAGAAAGTGGTAGGATACTAGACAACTTCGAGAAAACACATTCGAAAAATGAAATGAAATGAAATGAAATCTTTGAGTTTTACGTCCCACGGTTATGCCGGTTAGGCTAAAGGAGACAGTGATGATGAGTAATGAATGAAATGGTGTAATCAAGAAAGTGGGAGGAAACGGGAGAACCCCGAGAAAACCTACGCACATGGTGTTTGTCCACCACAAAGTTTACTTGGCGGGGCTGGGATCGGACCCGAGACCCCAAGCACCAGACGTGAACGCTCTACCACTGAGCCACCTCGGTCCCCACACACATTCAATGTTTGTCCACCACAAAACTCACATGGCACTAACCGAGATCGAACCGACTATCACATACACCAGAGGTGAAGGCTGCACAGTGTAGATACCGTGACATTTCTTGTCTTGCGTGTTCTGGGTAATACTTGCAACTTACAAGGGAAGAGAGGGAGATTATATATCGAAGTGGAAGATGGTTTATATACCAATCGAAAGCACTAATGATGCCTATTACAAAACTGTAATAAAAATTTTCCGAATGCATATACTATGCGAGTTATATGAATATATAGAGTGTCCAGATAATCCGTTTCCACCCTTGAAATCGCAAACGATAAGACAGATGCCAAAACTGGAAAACACGGTTTGATCATTTTAAAAGTACAACGTAAAGCAAAAATTCTTGTCACAAGGCCACCCGCAGTGTACTGGGCGGGGTCCAACTCAAAAATTACAAAAGGTAAGGGGGTCATGTAGCATATCGTTCGAAGCTTCTTGGGAAATGAAAGAAGACGGAACAAGTCTCAATACTCTAAAATTACCTTGTGCAAAGTGGCGGCCGGTCAAACTGTCAGCAAAAACGTCATTGTAAAGTTGATGGCCACCCCCCAAAAAATCCTGAAACGGTGAGGCAGAGGTCAAAACAGGAAAACATGTGTGTCATCTTTTCAAAAGTACAATGATTGGAAGTAAAAATATTTCTCTCAGGGTCCTCCACAATGTCCCAGGCGGGGTCATGCTCAAATTGTTCAAATGGCAAGGGAGGTGAAGTAGCACATCGTTTAAAGCTGTTATTAAATGAAAACAGATAGAACAAGTATGGACGCTCTACGATAATACTGTGCAAACATCTTGCAGTTTAGTTGTTCTTTCTGTAACCGGGTTTTAGTTTATTTTCACTTTAATTCTTGTACTCAACGGAAAGAAAGGAAATGCCCCTACTGTGAGATTCTGCTCTTTGAGCCCAGTAATGTCTAAATAAATTAAAAAAATAAAATAAAATAAAATAAAATAAAATAAAAGCAAATTAAGACATAAAGAAAAGAAACGACAACATTTAACATCTTTGAGTATAGAACTGACTAGTTAACATATAATGTACTTCCACGAACATAAGTAGAGGTTGGAGCCATCAGAAGTAAAGACTCTTACCTCTACTTATTTATGTTTATGACTGCACAACAGTGGTACTTATGCTCGTTATCTGGTTTATCAATTATAAAATGATTCAAACGAAAGAATTCCTTGCACCAGGAAGAGTAAATACGTACAAATGTCTTAGAATGAAAACAAGTGCCGATTGCAAAATGGAAAGTGAACGGGGGAAAACAAGTGCCGATTGCAAAATGGAAAGTGAACGTGCTCAGAAAATCGAAATGAAGATGTACATTTTGACCTGCCGCCATTTTACACAGGGTAATTTTAGAGGATCGAGACTTGTTCCGTGTTCTTTTATTTCTCAACAGCTCTATTTGACCATATCTGCCATTTGAAAATTTTGAGTAGGACCCCGTTTGGAACCTTGTGGAGGACCCTGGGACAAACATTTTTACTTTCAATCATTGTACTTTTGAAAAGATGACACACATGTTCTTTTTTTTGACATCTGTCTTACCGTTTCAGTTTTTTTCTTTCTTTGGAGGGTGGCCATAGACTCTACAATTACGTTTTTGCTGACAGTTTGACCGGCCGCCATTTTGCACAGGGTAATTTTAGAGAGTTGGGACTTGTTCGTCTTCTTTCATTTCCCAAGAAGTTTCGAACGATATACTACTTGACCCCCTTACCTTTTGTAATTTTTGAGTCGGTGCCCGCCTGGGACTCTGCGGGTGGCCCTGGGACAACAATGTTTGCTTTGATACATTGTACTTTTATAATGATCAAAAACGTGTTTTCCAGTTTTGGCATCTTTCTCATCGTTTGCGATTTCAAGGGGTGGAAATGGATTTTGTGGACACCCTGTATATTCATATAACTCGCACAGTATATGTATTCGGAAAATTTTTATTACAGTTTTGTAATAGGCGTCATTAGTGCTTTCGATTGGTATATAAACCATCTTCCACTTCGATATATAATCTCCCTCTCTTCCCTTGTAAGTTGTATCTTGATTAGCATGGGGCAGCCTGCTACATTTTACTTTCGTTCCCATGGTATGCTGCTATATTTTTACGAGACAAGACGAGACAAAACGAGACAAACGAGACGAGACGAGACGAGACGGGACAGAACCTCTCGAGACGAGACACGAGACGGGACGAGTACATTTTTTCGAGACGAGACACGAGACGAGACATGCTTTGCACGAGACGAGACGAGACAGTCTGAACTCTCGTCTCGTCTCGTCTCGTGGCAACACTACACGTCTCATATAGCCTCGCTGCTGAACGGGACGTTAAACTCTACATCAACTCAACTCAAAAATTTCATTTCATTTTTTATTTACAAACACACTTTACTCTGATTTAATAGGGGTCTCGTACTTTTCACGACGTCTTATAGAAAAACTCAACTGAAGATAAATCTATAGATTGTGCAAGCCACGAAACTGCATCAAGTCGCCTATCCGTCTGTCCTAAAATATTGCTTGACATGGTCTGTAGCAGTAAAATGTGGTACTGCAACATCAAGTTGAAACCAGGTTTGTTGGGAAATTTTCCGCATCACTTGTAACCACCTATCAACGGTTATTTGCACACATAGCGCACAGCGGCAGCTGGGAGGGATATCAAGCAAGTTACATTAGCTAACTTGCTTGGGATGACGTCAGTAATGAGCTCTTTGTTACGTGGAGTGCGTGCAATACACAACATGTATTTTTCGGCATGTTTTGCTTTTGTTTTCCGTGTAGCAACCAAATGGTATGTTTCCAGGTTCCTATTCACACTCCTACTCATATTACTACCTCACCTATTATAACCCCTAGAAGTGTGTAATAGGAATTTTCAATCATCTTGTGTATAACTTGTCTACAATTCGTAAAAATGTACCTCTGCTCTACTCATACAATCATGTTACATTTTTCACATAAAATGCTTTTATTTTGAGTGTGTCCTGTAGAGACCTGCACGGGCCGAATTTTTCGGTCCGAGCCCAATCCAGCCCGAACGTACCTAGGCCCGGCCCAGCCCGGGCCTGAAAAGTTTTGGAGATTTTCGGCCCGAGCCCGGCCCGGCCCGGCCCGATAAGTTTTTCAAAATTCTTGGCCCAAGCCCGGCCCGGGCCCGATAAATTTTAAATTTTTGGCCCGACCCCAGCCCGATATTTTTTAAAAAAATTAGCTCGAGCCCGAATCTTTCTCAAAATTTAGTACTAAATTTGACCTAACCCTCAGAAACATTTTCTAAACTCTGGTTCACAACCTGACGCTTGCCTCCCTAATGGTATCATTGCCTCCTAGAACTTTGCCTGTCATCGAGAGAACAAAAGCTCCATTCCCTGTAACGAAAATCTAACTTAATTGATTTTTAGCATAAAGTGAAGATGGCAATATTGTTTAGTGACAGGCAAAACATTCCCACCCCTTCTTTCTATATTTTGAGTTTAGTGAAGGTCAAGGTCAGAGTTCAATTTACCGCATAATGCCAGCAATCCTCTATAGTGAAAGTGGAGCCGCTAAGCAACACAAACTGTAAATAGCTATTGCATTCTTTGTAACATTTTTCACGGACACACTTCAACGTTTGGCTTTATTCCAATTATCGTTTAAAGAAAGTCAATAATTATTAAAGAATTGCAATTGATCGGCCCCAGCCCGGCCCGACCTGAAGAGAAATCAGTGTCGGCCAGCCCAAACCCGGCCCGGCCCAAAGCAATAACAGTGTTGGCCCGCCCAAGCCCGGCCCGTGCAGGTCTCTAGTGTCCTGGTTTTCAATTACTGTACGAAAGGTCTTTTTTTTTTTTTTTTTTTTTTGTCAGTTAAAACACTACTTGAAAGTAAACCTAAGATTATTGCTACCATAATACGGAATAATATTGTGTGCAATATAAGTACAAAAACAGTTTGCCTGAGAGCACAACAATGTACAATCTACGTATATAAATGTAGTAAACAGAAACCGGGCTACACATTCGTTGGCCCATTGTGTACATTATACCGTATTTTTATAATTGATATAACAACAAAGGGTCATTCCATGTCAACTCACCTAGAGCAATGTGCTTCAATGTCTCAGATT
Source organism: Thermobia domestica (assembly GCF_964235325.1). Taxonomy (NCBI): domain Eukaryota; kingdom Metazoa; phylum Arthropoda; class Insecta; order Zygentoma; family Lepismatidae; genus Thermobia; species Thermobia domestica. Next base: position 125,270,060 of record NC_137455.1, on the reverse strand, counting down.
CTCTTCAATTTTTTCTATACATAAATACTAATGAAATTATGATAAATTATTTTTTTCCGACTTTTTTTATGAGAAATTTTTGAAAAATGTAAATTTGGCGCCAATTTCACTTTCCGGCACTCAACATCATGAAACTAAAATTACCATAACTTCTGTATTTTTTAAGTTATTGGGCTCATCCAGGTGTCAAATGAAAGCTTGATCTTTGCTCTTTCAGTAGATCATAAGAAACTTTGCAAAAGGTTACAATGTCAATCATTAATGGACATACAAACCAAATTTTAAGTTTTTTTGTTTGTTTGTTTGTTTACAAATTCTGTCATTGCTCAAAAGTTACAACTATGAAACTTTCGAAACTTTTTGTACATTCATCGTAACACACACATGGTATGGTTAAAAAATGAGAAGGGTGTTGTAACTTTTGAGCAATGGCACAGTTTGTAATAATAATAAAAAAATGTTTTGTATACCCATTAATATTTGACAGTGTAATCGTTTACAAGGTTTCTTAGAATCTACTGAAAGAGTGAAAACTAAGTTTTCATTTGACACCTGGATGAGCCCAATAACTTGAAAAGTAAGGAAGTTAAGGTAATTTTAGTTCCATGATGCTGAGTGCAGGAAAGTGAAATTGGCGCCAAATTCACATCATTTAAAAACTTCTCCCCGGCCCATTTCTCATCCAAAAAATCGGAAAAAAATTAATTGAGCATAATTTCATTGATATTTATGTATGAGAAAGTTTTGAAGAGAATTTGGGACATTGAAGCACGGTCGTATTTTAAAATTAGGTGATTTGACATGGAATGACCAAAAACGAAACGCTTGTTTATTTTCATTAAATATAAATTTAAATTTCAGAGTACCAGTATGTCTACATCAATAATATACGTAAATTATAATCCAAAAATTGAAATATGTAAATACCCGTCCAACATTTTGTATTTTGTAAATTTAAGTGTGGAATGAATAAAAAATATTTTAAGAAAACAACTATCTGATTGAATCGGTTAGGTCAGCATTGTTTCCAAAATCTAAAATTGAGACTACCCCAAAACTTATTTTATTCTACTAGATCGACATCTGAAAATCTCGGACAAGGAGATATGAAAAGCATGCAGAACATATTCCAGAATTTCACATAAGAATTCTCTCTGGATTGATCTTACTATAATCTTCCTTTCATAATGTTGTTTAACATCTACTTCAACACCAGAAGATTCGAAAAGGAGTTTTCACCATTTATCTGGCAATTATATTGAAAAGAAGTGGAGTTTTATTTTGTATCACATCACAAGAAAATAAAATAACGAGATCCACGATTTTATTTCATATTCTTGTTTACCTATCATTATTCTCTACTATCCTTCCCCTCACCGTGTGGTTTTCTCAAAAGGAGAGCCGTAAACTGTGTCGATACAGAGTATTCAATTGGGAATGACTGCTTTAAAGTAAAGTAATTATGCAATTACGTACTTTAATTCTGCTCAGTCACTATTCTAAGAATTATGGAAAATGTGTGCGAAAATTTGTGGAATTTGGTACTTTGCAATTATTCAGGTACCTAAGTTAAATCCGAGCAACATTCAAGTCTTGAATTTATGTTTTTATGTAATTGCTGTTGCAGGGTTTAAGATTTACTTATGTCTCCAAGAAAACTCATACACGTAATTAACCAGAGATGTCAATCTTCTCTATAAGCTTTGGCTCAACACCCCAAACGTACCATTCTTTCCCCAAATTTGCTTCTCTCTCCCTAAATTTGCCATTTTCCCCGAAATTTACAATTCTTCCCTTCAAATTTACCTTTCTCCCTCAATTTATCATTCTCCAGGTTGATTGTCTCACTTTCAAAAAAATTACGTTTCTCCAAATATTCTAATGGTTTCAATTAGCACACTAAAACCCGCTTATGGACACCCTCGTAATTAACTGCAATAGAAAGTTTATACTATTTGAAACATGATAATGAAGTTTTTGGGTTCCCCTTTTAGAGATAAGCGCTACAACAATTAACAGTTGTGATTCAAACGAAACCGCTGAGAATCTAACTCAATTTGCTCATGTTTTATAAAAGTTCATTAAAAGCGTATTCATTTGCATAAAAACGTTAGGAATTAGCTTGTTATTTATAATACATGTAATGGACTAAATAAATGTCGAAACTCAGACTTACCCTAACTTCGTCAAACGTCGGGATGTAATACCTGTATAAACCGAATCAGAGAAGATTGTTTAACAAAGTGGGTCAATTATATACAAGCCATTCAATTATATTTGGGATTATACGCATTGTTTTTCTGTGCAAATTATTTTCTTCCCGATAAGAAACCCACAACAGGATGTTGATGTTGCGCGAATATTGATAACTGGTTTCGGTTTGAGACCCAGATGTGATAAAACAAACCACAAGGACTTTAGTTAATGAGGTTCTGATAAACAAGAGTCAGCTACTATGTATAGAATAGTCGATCTGAGATGAAAATTCAAGAGGCCTAGCACTTTCAAATGTTGGAATGCTTACTTCACTGTATCGCGTTAGAGTGAAAATAATAATTAAAGCAAGCGTCAACGATTTTCTACCCTTCGACACAACATGTATTTTCTTGTAGACCCCTACCAGTACCGTGGCACGTGGGTCAGTGATAGATAGCTTATCTCTGGTGCCTGGTATCTCTGGTTCGATCTCCGGACATGTAAGTTTGCGATGGACAACATCGTGTCCGTCGGTTTTCTGGGAGTACTCCCTTTCCTCCTACATTCGCATTTCACCCATTCTTTCATGCCTTATTTATCCGTTTCCCTTGGTCTAACGGGCATAATCGAGGTACGTTAAACTGAAAAATTTCATTTCATTTCATTTTCCTATCAGTACCGTAACTTGTAGAGACAGGGTCAACTGTTTCCTTTTAACAAGGGAAGCACTCGCCTGCAGAAAAATTGAACGTATCATTTGAAGAACCAATTCATGCTGATTACAATAAGCTAATAATATTCCCGTACGGTTGAGAACTGTTCGAGAGATGCAACTTGGAAGTTTATATGAAAAAATGAGTATGTGTGCATTTAAATGCGTTAAGTACAACATTATTAGCAATGTTGTACTTATTGATATACGAATTGAAATCTATTAGGGGTTACAAAAAAAAACTGTTTTGCAATAATTAAGGTTTTTTAGTTAAAATTAGTCATTATACTGTTCACAATAATGATAGGTTAGAGATGAAAATTGATCACTGTTGTTCTTCTGTTCTATGAAGAAATGACCCAGGCAAAGCACTTCTTTACACCATGAACATTTTGAATGTGCAATTGCGTTGCATCACTCAAAGGAACAGTTCCCATAACCAAAACGAAAAGCAAATTCGACAGGTCATTCAAAATTTGACATGTGATATCATTTGTTCGGTAACCTGCCTTGTGCCCAAACTTTGGACCACTCTCAAGAAAAATTTCTGGGTGCGCGCTTACTTATAGATATTAAATGTTGTTAATGTAAAATTTAACGCAGTGATTGTGATAGATTCAAAACAAAAACTCAGAACATCTACAGCCTGCACTTTTGCTACGCGACTTGGATTTCAATCACAAAAGACAGAAGTTAGTAGTCTCCTTTTGGAGAACTTAATCTCCTCAGTTGGAGAGTAAGCTCAGTGATATAATTAATAATGATATGCCTCTTTTTGACTTCAACTAATAAATAAAGGTAAGATAAAACCAAAGCTCAGGTCAAAACTGTGTTCAAATTTTGCTTCTTATTCATTAAGGTAAGTTGTTAACTAACTTGTTATATATTTTATATATTGAAATTCACCAAAAGACTCTTTCTGTCAGAACCTTTGCCTGTGGATAGATCGGGACGGTGCCCGGGGCTTAAAAAATAAATAGTATGGGCCACCACACTTAAGTTTCTCGCTCCAATTCCATAAACTAAATCATGTTGAGCTGTAGTTATTCATTAAATATTTCCTTGTGAAATACAAACAAATTCATAAAGCATTTTTGAAAAATCCCGCCAAATGTGAAATTAGATCTTTCATGCGATTTCTGAATGCCGAAGGACAGAATACAGCTGACATCCATTAGGAATTGTGTAGCCATTTTAAGAACCGATAATAATGAGTGAAGGAAAGATCAGGCAATAGAGCAGAGAGTTTCGGTAAGGGTGTTCAAGTGTTCATGACGATGAGTGTAGCGGAAGTCCTAACGTTCAGATGAACCATCTGGTGGAAAGCGTTAACGAGAAAGAGCAATCCAATCGCCGGTTCACAATAACTTACCAAAGAGTTTCCAGAAGTGTTTGAGGAAACATGTCATCAAATTGTGACTGACAACCTAGGTTATCACGAACTATGTGCCAGGTGGGTGCCGAAAAAGCTGACAGACACTCAAAAAGAGTAAAGTATGACAGCTGGACGTGATTTTTTTATCCGCTGTGGAAGGATTAGAATGATCTTTATTCTGATCTTTATTTGATCATTATACAGGATGAAACCTGGATATCGTACATCACTGTGGAGTCGAATCACCAGTCAATGCAATGGCAGCACTCTGGTTCTTCTAAAGCTAAGAAATTCAAAGAAATACTATCAGTTCACATACTGATGGCAATAGTGTTTTGGGACCAAAAGGGACGTGATTCTTGTGGAATTCTTTAAACCTGGACGATCAATTACAACAGACGTGTATTGTCATACATTGAATAATCTGCGACGTGCTATCCATAATCGGCGGAAGAGAATGCTACGTTCTGGAATTCATCTGATCCATGACAACAGCTGCCCACACATAATTGCTCGTACTGTTGAAACAATTCAAAGATTTCAATCAACTCCCTTACAGCCCAGACCTTGCCCTCATATTTCTTTCTTTTTCTGCGCCTGAGAAAGTGACTTTGATAGAAGTTTTTCAACGATAGTGAAGTTCTCAAGACATTAGTTCTGCACTGGCTGCACTCTCAGGCAGAAGATTTTTACGCAGAGGGTATACGGAAGCTTGTACCACGCTACCAGGAATGTCAGGAGTTTCGTGGTGACAACGTAGAAAAATAACTGAGGTATGTACTTGCATATCATTCCCAATATATCTCTTCTATTTTTTTTTCTTTTTTTAAAATATCGATCCTTTTTTGACGTCCGCCTCGAACAAATATTCGTATATCAAACGTTGTACCAAAGTCAGAAATTTCGAGGGGTCAGGACGTCAGGACCCTTTTCAATACTCCCCTGATACAGGTGATTTTCAGTATACATAATTTTAATATACAGTATGGGTAGTGATGTGAGGTGGAAAATTTTCCGGAAAATTTCCCCGTATATTTTTCCGGAATCTTTTCCGTTCTAAACAAATATCAGTGATCGGTCTAGACAAACATTTCCTCATTAACCATAAAATTGATTGACTTCATGTATAGAAATGTCAAAAACTGGAAGATCGTTTAAAGAATCTGAAAATTTTTATGCCTCAGAAGATTTCCGGTACTATGTAGAAACAAATGAAACTTTTTTTATGAATCGAAAAATTTTCTACCGCGTATGAAAAATATTAAAAACTTCCTATAAGTTGGAAAATTTTCATCATTTTGAAACAAAAAGTAATATAACTTTTTATGAATCGGAAATTTTTATTTCTCTGTGGAAACAAGGAAAGGAATTTTCATGGATCGGAAAATTTTCATAATGATGTAGAAACAAGTGGAAGAACTTTTCATAACCAGGACAATTTTGAATATTATGTATAGTGATGTTAGGTGGAAAATTTTCCACTGCACATTGAGCTATAATATTGAATTGCTGTAGAGGAAGGTTAAACAGCAACAAATTATAATTTTCCAATTAGTTTCCGGAATCGGAAAATTATCTAGTATTTCAAGTTGACAAGTAAAAACTTACATAGTGTTTCTCTCCCTCTCTCTCTCTCTCTCTGTCTTTTTTTATGTATATGTATGCCCGTCTGTCAACTGCAGGGAACATAAATTGAGTTCGTAGAGTACAAATATCCCAACCCATTGTTTAAAATGTAAGGAGAAAGCGAAAAGAAACCCTTCTGAATTTATCAGTTATTTCAAAAACAGAAAATTCTTCTATTTCTTCGCATATATGCCCGCTTATGTAATGAAATAACTACATAATAGTTCCAGTTCCTTATGAAGATTATTTTTGTAACAGAAAATAAGAAGAAAGGTTTGATTTTATTGTGTTTAGAGCTGAGAAAACATCGTCTTACGCGTATTAAATTAACAAAATATGATTTTGTGGGATCAAAGGTGAATTTTCAGGGAGGAATACAATGGTTTTTGAAACATTTTTTGCGGAAATGAAGAATGGTTAGATTTTCACGTCATCATACCTTTCTCAGACAATATTTGTTACTAATAAAGTTTACTATAAACAATGATCTATTAATAAGTAAAGTATGTTTTTATGAATCAGAAATTTTTTAGAAAATTTTCTGGAAAATTTTCTGTTTCAAAATTTTCAGGAAAATTTACATCACTGAGCATGGTAAGATATAATCACCGAATACGCAGATTCATAATATAATTACAATAACGCTTTTTATTTCGATTTGACTATTTACTTTCCTGTACTTTCTTGATCTTCTTATCCCAGTACTTTAGGATGCTCAGAGTTTCATATGCAACAAATCATTTATACATGTAGCCATGATAAATATTCACGTTGTATTATAAGCTTCTTACACTATACTTGCTTGTGTCGTTAGACCTCAATCTTACATTTTACCAAGTACGCGCGAAACAAAAGACAATATTAAAGTTGGAAAAGTAAAGAGTCTAGAATAGACTCTGAAATAGAGTGAGAAAAATTCGAGACTCTATTTTTACTTGAGAAATAAGATTGGATTGGATTTTCAGTATAGCATCCCTTTCAGCTATATGAGAATATATAAGACGAAGACCTACAGCTCACGCTCCGCACCACATAAGCTTGCGCTGGGAATCGTATCCGAGTCTCCCACGTCTAACCGCTTAGCCATGAGGGAACTCATTTGACAAATACGAAAAGAGCGTTATAATGTCATATGCTACCACGCTGTATTTCTAAGTTATAAATATAATGTTGAAATTTATTTCTACTTTATTTCGAAATACGTTCTAATTATAGACAGATCTCTTTCTAAAATATGTGGTCTTTGTTTTACAGAAACTTTGTTAAATATATGTGGTCATTACGTCACAGATATGTCGAGTTTCTCAGTATACACTGTTAAAAATGGTTTCTTAAATTCGAGAAAAAATTCCTCGTATTTGAGAACACCCGTTTGTTACCTGTGCACCGAGTAATACATTCTTAAAAGTGACATTTCGATTTTTTCAAATCATTTTGAGAAATAATGACTCAAATGCGAGGAATTATGTCTCATTTATGAGGGTGCAAATCCTTTCTCAAATTTGAGAAAAATGTACTGCATCAGACAGTTGAACATTTTCCTTTTTATCACTGTCCACTTTCTAAAGACCTTTTTTTCTTTCATTGACGTGGGTTTACTCAAGATTCTCCCGTTTCCTCCAACATTATACCAACTTCTTGATAATTCAGATTCAAGAATTATCCATCTACTTCAGCCTAACGACAATAATTTCTGCTGGTGTGTAATGTCCCACGATTATGCTACGACGCTTAGAAAGACGTTATGACGATAATGAACGAAAATGGTGTAAAGAAGAAAGTGAGGGAATCCCGAGGAAATACACATATGATGTTTACTCACACAGTACACTTGGCGGAGCTGGAATCAAACCAGGGACCCCATGCATCGGAGGCTGTTCTACCACTGAATCATAGCTGTCTAATATGCCTACTTATCTGCCATAAACAAGTTGCCTACATGAAAAAACATCGTGTGCGTGGGCTTTTCCAGGATTCTGCAGTTTCCTCCTACAAGAGACGTACACAGGAATTTCTTCCAGAGAGGTCCAAGTTCAATACGAGGACAAATTGTATCAAAATTTGTAAAACTGCCCCTAAAATTAGATAAAATTTACATAAAAGTAGCGTTTTTTGGGAAGGTCCGGAGACCCAGGACTCACCCCCTACACTGCACCTTCATTACGGCAGGGGTATGCGACAGTTTCTGCCACTCATAAATATGCTGAAACTCCACTGCTAAGAAGATAATTCAGATTGGAAACAAAGACACAAATCCGTATTCATGCAAAAACTGCCAAGAAACGGACTTCCACATTTTATTACACCATTATTATCCATCTCCATTACTGTCTCCCTTAGCCTTGGAGCACAATCTTGGGACGTTATATTTTAAAAAAGTAATTGAAATGAAATATTTGAGTTTTACGTCCCACAGATGTGTCGGGAGGCTAAAAGGAGACGACGATGATGAAAATGAATGAAATGGATAAAGTAGCAAGAAACGGGAGAACCCCGAGAAAACACATGCAAGCTGTGCTTATGCACCACAAAACTCACTTACCATGAGTTGGCGTCGAACCAAAGACCTCACGCACTAGAGGTGAACGCTCTTCCACTGAGTTACCGCGGCCCTTACGTTAAATTAAGAACAAATGCGTACAGTAGTATGCCAGAAATAACCTGAAAACGTATTTCACTAAAACGATTACTGGTGATGAAAAACGGGGGTGCCAATTTATGCTAGGTGATCAGTACAAAGTACCTCTGCTTTACAATTCCATAATATTAAATCACTTTCTAACGCTGTTTCAAACTACACATATGACTTATGTATTTTTTATTTCTGTACATAAGCTATTTTGCACCTTATAACGAATGGCAAAGGATGTAAAACATTTACATGCCTTTCCATTCTATTATAATATAGAAAACAATGTGCCCTACGGAGCTTTAACCCGCCTTCACTTGTTATTGCTGCACTCGTTATTATGTGAATTGAGTATTGCGCTTTGGTACATAAAGGAGCCAATCTTACTGCTATAGCCTATATAACCTATATGAGGGGGAGTCAGCGTTCTATACCCTAACGAATGTATTACAGTAAATTTTAGTCTATGGTAGTATGTTTATAATTCACCCAAACTTACGTTCGAAAGCTGGTTGCTCCTCGCCGATGTCACATGATGTGTATCCATACGCAACCTCAGCTGCATCACCGTACTGCGTACTCACATTTTCGCACTCTGCTACAACTGAAATCCTTTATCATGTTTCCTGAACAGTAATTAAGTCCTAGCAATATTACATACTAGTAAAAGTTAGTAATATTATTTCGGTAAGATTGTTACCGTTACTTTTTAATCATCTATGATATTGCAAATCACGCACTATTCCATTTCATTTTTAAGAAATGAGTAAATCTCATAAATATAAACCTGAAAATTTACCTTGAGCTCACAAATGAAAATACGTTTGAAAATAATGAGACATTTTCCTTTAAATATGAGCAAAACTTACATATTTTGTTTTGAACATGCATTTTTCTAATTTCCGAGCAAGGAAATTTTTAAGGGTGTAGGATCATATTAATTTATAATTATTTAACAAGGTAAAGTCTTTGAAGGGATATAAATTTCTCTCGAGACAAAACTCGATATAGTCTTTTGAAATCACATCCGATTACGAACTAGTATTACTCCTCTCGAGTTGAGAATTAACCTGAGGTACTTCACTTTGTAACTCTATTTGTGTTGGTGGGGGCGCGGTGGCTCCTTGGTAGAGCGTTCAACTCTGGCGCTTGGGGTCCCGGGTTCGATCCCAGCCTCCGCCAAGTGAACTTTGTGGTGGACAAATGCCGTGCTCGTGGGTTTTCTCGGGGTTCTCCCGTTTCCTCCCACTTTCTTCATTCCACCATTTCACTCATCTCTCATTATCGCCGTCTCCTTTACCCTAACCGGCATAACCGTGGGACGTAAAACTCAAAGATTTTTCTATTTGTGTTGGTCAAGTACAAGAATGATTAGTTACAATTAAATCATGTACGATACTACATTACAGAAAAATTACGTAGATAGAATAACGTACTTTGAAAACAGTTTGTAGAATATTATTTTCTACTTTTCATTGATTGATTGATTGAACTATTTATTTTGTTTTCACAAGTGAATGGAAAGTATCTTAAATTGATTTCAGAAGGTTCAAATTCACTTCTCTGTGTTTATCATGTTCTGCCATCCTTGTAGAGATGCATCGTAAGTTATTTGCTGTTATCTAAAGCAGTGCTATTCAACCGAGGGTACGCGTATCCTTAGGGATACGCAAAGATGTTTCTGGGGGTACATAATACTAAAATAAGCATATTTCAAATATTTATTGAATGATCATAGTTGGAGAATTTATTGAATGATCAGTGCAATTTCATAACTTCCATTTCCATCAATATATTTGTGTGATTTCTCTACATTGACATCAATATAAACGAAGCACAGAAATTACTTGAATCCAGAATCAACCCTGATTCTCGCACTCTCAAAGATTCGACCAAGAATCGAGAAGTTGGCGTCCCAGAAACAAACTCAATCACTTCATTAACAGATTAGTTCTAAAGTTACTTTTAGATTTTAATTTTTAACATTGCCCTGTGTTCAAATTATCAGGGAAAATGAGGGGAAAATTCTCTCAGTAGAGTTGGATGTCTCACATAACTTTGAAATTTACCACGTTTCTTTTCTTTTTTTTTTTTCTTTTTTTTTTTTTTTTTTTTTTTTTTGGATGTGCACTTTATTCCCCTGTAAATAGTCTTTTGATTGGCACACTGATTGTCCTTTTGTTGGGTCTCTATTTATCCCCTTTTTTAATCAACAGAACATGTGTATTAAGTTTAATAAGCTCATTTCGATTTAATTTCTTTTAAACAGCTTCAGAGGTACACAATTGGATAGAAAAAAAAGGTTATTTAGCACTGATCTAAAGCCAACAAATGAAATATCGCCATGGGTTTATTAGAACTGCTCAGGTAATCAGTTTCCTTGGTATGTTTTTTTATAATCCCAAAATCTTCTGATTCCAATAGAGTCTAGAAGTATTTAAGACTTATGGATTAGTGAAATGTATCAGAGAATGGATCAATTTTGATAATGTACAAGGTTAAAATTCATGAAAAGTGACATATTCTTTCATCTATCTACAACGTGGTAAACCAGATTAAAATATCTCCAGTGTAGAAATATATGAAAAATTAACGCAATAAGTTTTCAAAGAATTATTTATTATATTTTAAGTGAACTACAAGCAAATCTGGATATTAAGGAAAACAATAGTGTTTATCTGCAGTAGGTAACAGGAATCAAGAATCACAACTTTTTGTCATAATCATTCACGACATATCCATTGTCTCATATAAAACATTTGTAATGGAATAACGACCTTCTATACCTTGAAATGTTACACTCCAAGCTTTTCGTCTTCACTACCTCAGCACTATGCCACTATGCCACATGAGATTCTTGTTTGCTCCCTTTGACATAGTTGCAAAGATTCATAGGCAGATATTCACATCCTATTTAGATAATGCATATACAAAGAAAAAAATAAATTACTCATTATCACGAAATGTGTGAACGTCATTTTTAGAGCCTACTACATCTACCTGATGCTTCTTAGAGACTATCGTGACATGAACAATGTAGTTACAATTATCCAGTTGTAAATGTTATATCTGAAACTAAGTAATTTGCACTGGAGTCAATTTTAATTTTATACTTGTTGCAAAGATAGTATTGATAGACTGTCAATTTTCTTCATATGCGGAATTTTCAGCAACAATTGTTGTATTTTCAGCAAAAATAGTATCTTATTGTCTAGTTCAAACCTCTTGACGTTTGGCGAAGGCCAATGGCGCATAAGAGCGACGTTGTCAGATTTTATTTCCTTTCGTGTACACGTATAACGTGAAACGTTTCTTTCGTGAAGCACAGATGGGAGAACGAAGTAAATGCTTCAAACAGAGAAGGTGAAACAATAAACACTGGTTTATATTGACTTGTATATGGAAAATCAATCTTACAGTAAAATAATGAACCATTGTAAATAGAATCATGTTTTTACCCCTAATTATTTAGAAACCATTTTCTTTTTTCCTAAACATACACTAGCATTCTATTAACAAAGACATTTTTGGGTGCAAATAATATTTCTCCTAAGCATCGAATATTAGATAACTTTCCGTAATTTTCATTTGCTATTGCTAAAAATAGGACACGCCTTAAACATCAAGAGGTTTGAGCCAGACAGTAGACATATAATTATTTATTTCGAGATAAATGTTTAGAATCCTATTGAGAGGAAAGTTTTTCATTTTTATAACTTCTGTGTCTGTGTATAACTTCCTGTATATCAACTCTTTCATTATTAACAAATTGACTTTCGCGCCACATTTCAATCGATCTGGTTTCTCTTTTTCAAGACATCATATCGATTATTCAGTAGATCGATTGAGATGCGGCCGCGCAAAATCCAACTATACCAGCCACCTGCTTGTGAGAACTGCTATAGCAGCCGACAGCAGCGTTACTCCGCGTTTAACGGTGGTAACTTTACTTTTAAGCACTTTCCTAAGCTTTCAATTTGCAAGACAATAATGAGAGGAAAGATTAAAAAGAATGTAGAATTTCGATTCAGGTAATATTCTTAATCAACTATACATTCTTAACGGTGATAAATACCTGCGTCATCTTTCTTATTTGTCAATTAATTTATATGGGTACATATTTTTCGTTTTCTTTGAAGTAAATTGTAATTTTAATTAAGTAATTTTACTGGTATCTTCTTTAAGAAATTATGTTTCATTATATATATACATATCACTAAGAAATCAGTAAAATCAAATCATTAAAATTCCAGTTTATGTCGAAGAATGCAGAAAAATAATTCCCCATGTAAGTCAATGAGCTGGAAAAAAAGTGCAAGGTAACTTTTCATTATTTATGTTTAACTTACACGGATAACCCAGAGATGTGCGTCTACGCGTAAAAAACGATAGTTTACGTTTACGTGTCAACTATGCGTAGACAATGTAAACAACGTAGACTATGTAGAATATGTCAACAACACGTAATTTAATATGGCGTCGTGGACAATAAAGGAGCTTTCTTTTGTCGTTACCTTGCGAAATTGCGTACAAAATAAAATGCCTAGACCAGCGAATAGTAACTTTCGAATACCTAGTTTCGTCTTGATGAAGGAAAATGAAAAATATTATTCATTCTGTAAAATATGCAAGAAAAAATTGGCAAATATAACAGCCTCAAGACTGAAAGCCCACAGGTGAGAATTAGTTTTGTAAGTTTCATTATAAAAGCAGTGCTCGAAGTGGAAAATCTAAGGAAGTGGTATGTGCAGAGCAGAGTAAACATACATATTAGATAATTCCCTCTACTTTTTATGTTAGTCGTTTCCCTAATCTTTCGCTGCACCGAAGCAAAACAACTGAATGAGGAAATATGAACAAACGAGCAACGAAATTCTTCCTTACATTTGATTGTGGTTGTCTACATAGTCTACACGGGAAAAGGTGTAATGTAGATTACGTATAGATTACAGTAGACAATCGCGTAGACGTAAAATTATAGTTTACGGCACATCACTGGGATAACCACGTGCCAAGAAATTCCAACATTCGTGTATTACTGCTGTCAATTTCACTGTCAAAAATATTTATTACAAAGTTTATTGCAATCAGGTTATGTTTATATCTACTATTATACGTACATTACCATATATGGATAGTGTTTTACATGTTCATTTTATTTATTTAGATGTGACAGCCACGAATGTAACTAGATGTGTTCCCTGTACAATGCCTTTTGTAGGCAACCCAAGCTTTGAATCCATTCCCCTGCAGTCTGCGATGTTCATTGTAGATTATTTTGATGCAACGAACATCATCTGCAATGTTGTCATCCAGAAACTTGTTACAATTAGCGTGACATCCATTCTTGCCAGTGGAACACCAAAAATAATTGTTGATTTGGAACAAGCCATAGTCAACGCTCTTATGCTTGTCTGCGTTTCTATGTGTCAATCTAGTGTCGAGTGAAGATTCATGTGTTGCAATGCATACCCAGGTTGACACTTGGCTTCGAGGAATTCGATGTTTGCGGACGAGTTCTCTAGCTAATTCACATCTGTTGTATTTCTTGCTCTCCACGACCAGGATGAAAGAAGCAAGAAGAATGAGACACCACTTCATTTCCATCCTTCAAGTTGATGTTTCTGTTACTCTGTCCTTAGTTCTGGAAAATAATTTAACAATATCACCATCGAAACCAAGTTGTAAAGATTGTTCACAGTAGATTTCTCAGATTTCTTAGACAGAGAGAAAAAAAAAGGAAGATGTCAGATTTTTCAGAGACAGAGAGAGAAAAAAATATTGTCAGATTTTTCAGACAGAAAGAGAAAAAAGAAGATGTCAGATTTTTCAGAGACAGAAATAAAGAAGATATTGTCAAATTTTTCAGAGACAGAATGAGAAAAAAGATGATGTCAGATTTTTCAGAGACAGAGAGAGAGAAAGAAGATATTGTCAGGTTTTTCAGAGACAGAGAGAGAGAAAAAAAATATTGTCAGATTTTTCAGAGACAGAGAGAGAAAGAAAAGATTGTCAGATTTTTCAGAGGCATAGAGAGAGATAAAAAGAAGATGTCAGATTTTTTAGACACAGAGAGAAAAAGGGAGACATTTTAGGGGAAAAAGGAAAATATGTGATATTCAAAATTTAATATATAACAAACATATAGCTTACAATATATGATTTCATATAGTAATATGGAGTAATTGTAATTGGAAACTGGGGCAGCTTCATTAAAACAACTGGAATAGATAAAAGAAAAATTATATTTAAAATTCGGAGTAGGAAATCATGTGGTTCGAATTCCAAGTTATACTGTAGGCCCTTGCCTCATATAGCCTCGGTGATAAAAGAGACACCAATCTCAAATACAACCAACGAAGTATATTACACGCCTTTTAATTGTAATTTAAAGAAGACTTTGCATCTCCTAACAGTTCTGCATCCTTTACTAGGCTATATATGTTCAAAATTCTTCGGAGGATATGTGGAAATTCAGAACTAATTAAAGTTCTGCTTTTATTAGTTCGCAGTAGCTTCTGTTTCCGAAATCAGTATATCTCGATCTATTGAAGCTGCAATATGATACTGATTGACAAAAGTTAAGATATTAAAACCAAATTACTCTTAATCATAAGATGGGGTGCCGAATAAATAGGAATTAAAAACGCAACCTGTTACACTTTCTCTCTGAATCCTAACTAAGTTACGACTGGATTTCAAACTGCTGAATTGCATTGTTAACTTGTGAGGAACCAGTTTTTCTAAATTTAAAAAGTTTTGGGTCGGAATGGATCATGGTGGATGGTGAGTCAGAGTGGGTCACGGTAGGTCGTGGATCACGATGGGTGGTGGGTCAGTGGGTCGTGGCTCAAGTTTTCACTGACCCACCTCATAGAAAGATGAGAAGAATGTCCTAGTTTGAACTCAAAGAAAATCGCACGAATTTGTGTGTTATCTGTGGTGGATTTTCATATGATCCTATTTACAATACACTCCCTCTTAATTGAGTTCGCACCCCAGCATTTTTCTTGAGCATGTACGGAGTTTGTGAAATGTACATTACCCTCAGTCCATCCATTGGTAGCATTAAACCACCACCAGACCACACCACTACCGAACCAGACTTATAACTCAAGCATTTCAATCGCACCAACCAATACAAGCACTTTATGAAGTAGAAAAGAAGTTTGGGATTGATGTATTTTCAGATGTAAGAAATACCATTGTTTGTATCATTCTATCTACTAAATGCTTCATTAATTGATTATGAAATGCAGAATTTTAAATATCAATTAAATAATCTTGCTAAAGAAAGTTAATCTGAAGGCCAGTGCCGTACCGTGCAAAATCAGTGCTCGCGGCGAGAGTATATGACGAGGTACGTACATATGAGTGAGGTCGAAAGATCAGCAGCGAAGCGTCACCATGCTTGGCGCTAATTGTAAGAAAAATTTCAAAAATAAAACCTGTTTTTTTTTCCTTGATTTTTAGCAGTTTCATTACTTTTTTCTTCCATTTTATGTATTTGCACATGTATTTTCCTAACGTGAGCAACATTTTCCCCTCTCTTTTTTCTTTCCTTTTTTTCTCCTGAATTTTGTGCTCCCGTTTCTTCGGCGCCCGGGCTCATCGCCCCGCTCGCCCTATCTACGGTGGCACTGCTGAAGGCATTTAGATGTAAATACATTTAGTCTGGTTGATCACTTAACAGAAGTTGGAATAGAATGGCTCTTTCAGCTTCGGTGAATTTATTGATTGATCTGTATTTATGTCCTTCATCCTTAGTGACTCTATTTGGGACATTGCCTATAGTTTAAAGTGGGATCTGAACCGCAATAGTGCATTCTATGCTCTCTCTTCGGGAATCGAAAACGGTACCCTATGCACAAAAGGCATACGTGTTAAGAAATAGACTGGCGATAAAGCTTGGAATTGCGATCCTTATTAACTTGATAAAGGGTTACAGATAAACTAGTAAAAATACACATCCCCAAGTTAAGAGAAGTGCCTACGCCTCCAAATTAAGGCCTCTTCAGACCTCTGTGAGTAGATGCATTCTAAATTATAATAATGAGTTCGAGTTGCGACATTAACTTTTTTACTCTTAGGACGCCATTTTGTAATGAAATGAAATGAAATGTTTCAGTTTTACGTCCGACGGTTATGCCGGTTAGGTTAAAGAAGACGGTGATTATGAGAAATGAATGAAATGGTGGAATGAAGAAGGTGAGAAGAAACGAGAGAACCCCGAGAAAACCCGAAAACCCACGAGCATGGTGTTTGTCCACACAAAGTCCACACGGCGCGAGCTGGGATCGAACCAGGGACTCCAAGCACCGGGGATGAACGCTCTACCACTGAGCCACCGTTTCTTATGTAACAAAAGAAACGTACTGTACATGTGTTTTTTTTCCTAATAAAGAAGAATCTATAACAGATTTTTAGTACTTAGTTATTTGTCATCCACTTTGTGTATTCTTTTACCTGACTTCGACTCAACATTTAGCTCTCAAGTTATCACCCTTTATTTTAAAGAAGTTACCTTACAAATTTTCGGCATGCTCTTATTTTATTGTCGGTCTATAATTTTTTTATGTTTTCATATGATGATTCATTTCTCATTTTTAAGTGTTGTTTCCGAACTTTTTGTATATAAACTTACAAATAAGTAAAAAAAAAAAATATCTATATTGCGTTTCAAAACATAACGACTTCAGCACCAACATATATTTCTAATGCATGCTACCAGGCAGCATTTCCTTTATACTCTACTTATGGACTAGAACACGAGGCGGCTCTTACGTGTGGATTACTTGATGTATTATAATTTTCATCCCAATGGGACGGTAGTTACCTTCAGGCATATGTATGTATGTAACGAGGACTTCATGTTTTGACATGAACTAGACCAGGGTTTCTCAACATAGAGGTCGCGACCCCTAGGGGATCGCAAAAGGGTTTCATGGGGGTCGCGAAGATAAGCAGAAGAGTTAAATATAATTACAATCTAATACCGGAAAATATTTTTAAATATTATTTTGAATTTTGTTCAGATAGGCATTTTTATTTTTATATAAGCTGTTAAAATCAACCAAAAATAGTTCTACTAAACACTTTCAGCAGGTACAGAGTTTTTAAAAATCAATTTAAATGAAAAAGGTATGATGTGAAAATAATGAGAATTATATATTGAAATACCAGAAAAATACAAATGCAACAAAAACTGCATAT
The DNA here is from genome assembly GCF_964235325.1 of Thermobia domestica. Classification (NCBI taxonomy): domain Eukaryota; kingdom Metazoa; phylum Arthropoda; class Insecta; order Zygentoma; family Lepismatidae; genus Thermobia; species Thermobia domestica. Next base: position 125,252,309 of record NC_137455.1, on the reverse strand, counting down.
TGAAATACAAATAAAATTGAAAGCTAATAAGATACCTGAGCATGGTGTGATTTCACTAGTGCGGCAATGTCCGGTTCATTCTTCGTGATGCACATTATCAAGTCATTTAAAATACCCAATAACTTTTTTAACAACTGTCCAAGTTTTTGTTAACCAAAATTAGAAATCCCTTTTTTCTCATCATATGACCCAAAATTAAGGGAGCTACGAAGTTTTAAAATTTTCAAACGGTCTCCATTTTGAAACAGTATGACGGAATGGATTCTATATTTGTAATATGAATGAACTGACCAAATTTGGTTTTAATCTAATTCTCTTTTAGGGAAGTTACTGTATCCACTACATACAAGAAATGGATTCCACTATTATAGAAATAGGTGGATATCGTAAGATCTCTGCAATAGGTATATTAAAAACCCCACACAAGCTTATTACATACCAGAAATTATAAGGGGATCGCTGGAAAAAGGATGTGATAAAACGGGGTCGTGATAGGAATTAGGTTGAGAACCACTGAACTAGAATATACTTTGAATAATAGTTGCATAATGCATAACGTAATGGATACTTACACAACAGAAATGTTATGACGACGGATGAAGTTCACAATGTGGAGCTATGATTACAGGATACACAGTATGCCGGCACTAGACTTTTTATAGATAACATAGCAGGAAAAGATCGTAATTGTTTGCACGGTTAAGCAAGCATCCTCATTATTGGTTTTAAAAAATACGCCTTTCGAAGAAATATTTTAGGGATATCCACGAAACAAATCTAAAAATGTGTTTAATTTCCTGCTTTTCAGTTTAACGTTATAATCAATTTGTTATCTTTCCTTTTCTGAATCTTTCCAGGTTAAAATAAAAAAAAAAAAAAAAAAAGAAAGAAAGAAATGCTGCAACATGGCTATTAATAAAATATGTAGAGTTAAAATGTTTATCCTATACACTCGTATAAGTTGTAAATTATTTGAGTTAATTTGTTTTGCTTCAGTTTGAACAGTGCAAGGAGTATTGTTTTTATTTGGTTCGTTAATAATGTTTCGTAACCAACATAGACTATGCTTCCTTTCTTTTTCCTTAGTTTACTATAGTAATATTCTGAAACAACGTAAATGAACCCACATACTAACAAGATTTGCAAACAATGTTTACATCTACGTAGTTATTCCTTATCATTTCAATCCAGGAAGCGCAATAATAAACATGAACCATATCTAATCCCCGTTGTATTGTAAATTAGTTACTGCGTTGTCATTAACCTCTCAAGAGTATATATGTAAAAAATTTAAAAAAAACTCGCAGTTCATTACCGCTGAAACGAAACCTCATCTTGGATCTTGCCGAGCAGTGACGACGCTAGAGCTCAAGAGGGGTGAGCGCCCTCTGGTGGCTTCGCCTGTCACCTAGACATGTTATATTGTAATATGGATCAATTAATGTAAAATTATCTTTTTCGGTATTCAAAATTAGGTCCTCCCCCCAAAAAAATCTGATCCCCGCTTCCCCCACAAGAAATTAAAGATAGCGTTGTCATTCGTATCGAATTAATTTAGTCTCAGTTACCATTATCCACATTTCTAAGATTCTATTATCTTATCCTCTCAGTAAGTGATGATTTCAAATTTCCCCCGGGGGAGTGGAGGGTATTTTTAAATACACAGAAAGTTAAAGTAGTACTGACAAAATACTGGCAACGCACATTGAGCACAATAGGATATATATGGATTTTAAGGCACAGCTTGCGGGCAGAATTTTTGGGGGGATGAACATAATTTGTCATTGAAAATGACACAATCGAACTACAATCATGCCATAATGGTACTCCTAAGAACGCTAACAGTAAAAAAAGAATCCAGCATGAATATGTCTAACATTTTAAAATAATTGTCATAGCAAAGACCGCATTGTCTTTTGATTGAAAGCACAAAATTGTGCCGGAAGGCGTAAGCGGTCATAGACTGATTCTGTTTTTAAAAATTAGGAAGGAGTACCAAATGAAGTAAGAGGAGTAAATTTGGAGGGACTACGCGCAATCACTTGAAAGGGTGTACACAACTGCTTTCCGATATTGCCTATATATCCGTGAGTATGTATTTTCGATGTAACTAACATGTTCCCACTCAACTTAGACTCTCTACTTCGGTGACGTCTGACATTCAGCGAAATTATGTGACTCGTTATGCAAGGGTCATTAAAAAAAGTTCTCGAAAGGACGTACGTACAGGATCAGCGGTGCAACCAGCTATGAGCTCGAGGGGTCCAGGTCCCCTCCGAAATTAACCTTGTTTTTCTTATACAACAGTGCTGCAGACAAATTTTGGTGAAATTTCCAAAAACTCATTATTGCTTGTCATTTGTCCAGTATCTTTAAAAATATGCAAAATCACACACGCACCGTGCGTGAAGAGTACCGGTACTCTTAATCTGCATTGAGGCATGAGACATCACGTGCGAAATACCGTCTTGCGAATAGTTTACTGCTGTTCTTTTCGAATAAATGCCTCACCTCTTTAGCCAATAGCCTTCCACAGACAAAAGGCAGTGTTTTCATGTTTCTGATTTTCTGAATATTTTTCTGAGTTGCTACCGTCCCTCCACTCTGGTGTAGTCAGGTAAGTAGTAACCAGTCAGTGGCATTTTTTTCCCGTTTGGTAAAATTTATTTTAGGAATAACGGTGTTATGACTGCAACATACACAAAATTACATTCTTTTTAATTTACTGGCCAAATTAAACGTAACGAGGATTAGGCCAAACGAGGATCCTTTTTTCGCCTAAAATGGCGGACACAAACCTTATCATTTATCTGTCATAAAAGTGTCAGATAATTGGTTAGGCAAAACCAGGATTAGGCCAAACGTGGCAACACGTTTTGAAACTCACTTAACACCATTCCGAAAGTTCTGTAGAAACCGAAACAAGTGATAGTCGTCATACTGCCAGGTCCAGGTTATACGAGGGATGCATTAAAACCTCTCAGCTAAGTTCTTTAAATTTCTGAAAGGTCACTGAAATGCTGGTGTTGTAAGTATGGTATACGACACTCTTTTTGTTGACTAGTTTTGATCGTTTCTTTTGAATTGCTAGATGTACTCGTGCTTATTGTTGACAGTACAGATTCGAGTTTATCGTTCTGCCTGGAGACAGCAGTCGTGATATACGATGCCCTTGCAACCCCACCAAATGCACAGTAAACCTTCATAGGCGTCAGTGTGAGCTTTGCTACATACTATGGAGCTTCTTCTTCCTTTGACAACGATCTTTTTCGCACATTGTTGTTGTAAGGTGTCCACTTTTTATCATTTGTGATCAACTGTTTCTGAAATGCTCTCATGACTTTATGTGTGTTGTAATTAAAATGAAATAAGAAATAATTATCATTCTTCTGTATAGCGTAGTTTTACCCATCAATCACATAATACAGGTCATTAGAAAACATGGAATTAAAGATGGCGTAGTCCTTCCAAATGGATGTAATTCCCACAGAGAAATTGAGACGATTGGCCAAGCAACGAAGCCATTCTTTCCGTATGCGACTGCACAAAAGGAAATAAAGTTCGTCGTTAAGATATGAGGTTGGGCATAAGGAAACACAGGTTCGGAACTAAGGCAGAGTTTTGTAACTTTAACCTAAGTTTTAAATAAAATTTTCAACTTAGCCACGGTACACACGCAAATGAATGCGAAATATATTGACATCCAGAAAATGATGCATTTTGATATTCTTCGAAAGTCTAATAATTACCACGCCTAACAAAAGACAATAAAGTCACGTTTGTACAACAAACGTTATAATTAGTTCATAGTTTTTACTTTATTCCTCTTCATAGACTAATAAAAACATTTTGCCAGCGAACGAGTGTGTTAAACAGTCCCTTACAACCAATCACGTAGTTCATCCACCGGTATGGTATGGATCATCAAGAATCAAAATCAAGTTGGAATCACCCTGGTTTATTGGCTAGGTATTCCTTGTTTGCATATAGTCAGTGTTCGAAGTGAGACGATATGCGGTGGCATGCCATACCGCCTCTAGTTTTTCAGTGATGAAGGCATACCGTCGCGGGAGACTAAATAGCTTTAGTAAATCCATTTTTATACACAGTAGTTGACGAATAGCTTTGCACGTAAAAATATTTTAGTTTCTTATGAAGAAAGTTGACAACACCGGCATTTTTGTTATCCTTTTATTTCCTCTTGTTTTTAAGAGGCCCCATCACGGCGAAATTAAAATACCGCTAATTTTACAGTAATTATGTAATATTTTCAAATAGATAAAAGATAGTTGAAAAGTGGAACAAGCGCTCCCTAGACGAGTGGTTCTCAACCTAATTCCTATTACGACCCCCATTTTATCACATTCGCTTGTCAGCGACTCCCTTATAATTTCTGGTTTGTAATAAGCTTGTGTGGGACTTTTAATATACCTTTTGCGGAGATCGCACGATATCCATCTATTTCTATAATATTAGAATCAATTTCTTGTATTTAAAGGATAAAGTAACTTCCTTAAAAGCGAATACATTAAAACCAAATTTGGTCAGTTCATTCATCTTCTACTTATCTTCGCGACCATTAGATTGAGAAGCCCTGCCCTAGACAAATATTATTTTACATGACATACCGTTATCACGACTCACTTATCTGCTTTCGATTTCCAGCTATTTAGAAAATCGGCATTTAAATTCGCCTTTCTAAATGGCTATAAACGGAAAGCTACTAGTTGACTCGTGATAACGGTTACATCATGCAAAATAATGTTGTCTGGCGCACTCTTGTTCCACATTTCGATTATCTTTTATCTATTTGAAGATATCACATAATTACTGTAAAATTAGCGGCATTTTAATTTTGCGGTGTCTTAATATGAGGTGTCTTCAAAGAAGTGTCTAGTTTATATTTTGATATGCCATATTGAACTGTTTCTTTCGTGTATACGTATGTGTGTGTCTTCTTGTCTTAATTCACATAAATGTCGTGTTTTGAACATGAGCGAATTTAGGGGTTATCTGCTGTGGAAGTGATTCTTCCGGGGGTTTGGAATACCCCCTGTCCAGTAGTGTGTTCGGGAGCTTTCCTGCAGGAAGTTAATATAAAAACTCGGTTTTGAGCATTTTCGTGTATAATTCTCTATAATACAGCATAAGGGGATATATATATAGGGTAAGAACCCCGAATATGAGACCCTAAAAGTTAGAATGCTATATACTGGTTAATTAAAGCATAAACAAATACTGTTGTTACTTTAATTTATTCTGTCCAGAGTCTAATTTATGATGCAAACTATTGGAATACATAAAAATATAATAATAAAAAAATATTTAAAAATGTGACCAAAGTTGCTACACTATCATTTTTATAAGGATAACTTAATAATAGGCCCCCGCTTTTTGTTTAATATTTAAAGAATTCTTTGATTAATTCACCATTCAACGCTGTCTTTAAGCCAAATCCTGTGATGGCACAAACATATAAAACGTTACGTTTTCAATCTAACTCATTATCTTCAATTTTAGAATATACGCACTGTAAGAAGTTTTACACTTTTTTGTATGCATAAACTGCAACGACCTTTGATCAATTCTTTTAATGTGAAAATGTGTACCAAACGAGTAAGAAATGTGTTCAAAATGCCAACGAAATTACTGGTACTATGTACAGGACTAAGTCACTCCTCGTTGATAAAGATTTACTAGGGCAATTTTGGCATATCATTTGCATCAAAAGAAAGGAAAAATAACTTCCACCACTGGTCTCTAATTAGGAATATGTATGTGCATTTAATTAAGATTTATGAGCAACTAGAAACAATTTTTGAAAATGTATGCGTCCTACAAAATATGAACATTCTTTTAGCAATTGGATTTTTTTTCCTTTTTTTTTTTTTTTGATACATATAGCACCCCACATTCTTTGTATTTTGTTACATAGAGCAGAAGGTAAAGATAAATAACGTTTTAACATACAACGTAACTGTCACAATAGGGAACCAGCAATGAACATCAATGTCAAATATTAGGTAGAGACTACTTTATGAATAAAGAAATGTCAATACAAATGAGCTCCTAATATAAGACCTAATATTACTATACGGTACTGATCACATTATGAGACCGGTCTCACATACTGAACCCGTTAAGGGTCTCATAATAAGACATTTGACCAATAAACAAATGATAACGCCATCTCAAATGTAAGTGGAAGAAAGCTGGTAACTCATTACATGTTACAATACCCATACTCACTGCTATCTTTACTGCTATAAAAGGCAGTAAAGATAGAATGAATATCAGCTTACCCATTTTCAACGCCTGATGTGTGCAAATTAAAAAAAACTTTGTAGGGACACAATTTCTTCCAGCCTCCAACTATATGTCTCAATTTAGGTGTCTATTCTCATATTAGGAGTTCTTACCATATATATATATATATATATATATATATATATATATATATATATATATATATAAAGTTATTGGCAAGGAATCAGTCTCTCCATGCCTCCCTCCCTCTGTAACAAAAAAAGAAGCTCCCCAGTGGTTTACAGTTATTATGTAAATTCAAATGCAAAACTTTAGGCAACGTACCCTCACTGTATTTCAACATTTAGATAGCCGCTATGTCGAGTCAAAATCGTAATAAAACATACTGCCTCTGCTTTTTTTCCACTTTGAACACCGCATATAGTAGTTGAATATTATTATTGTAGATGAAAATAAATGTTTTAAAGTGACACCATACTACATCTGTTAACTTTACGAAGTTTCTTTCATTGTTTTGTATTAAATTTAGTTTATTTTTCGTTTGTTTTCTTTTTCTTTCTTCTTCTTCTTCTTCCTTTTTTAGATCCACATAATCATACACGATGTGTTCTTTAGAGTTGTTGGATAGCAGGTAAATATATGAGTTTCATACTAATATTTGTTACATAACTTATTTTTTAATTATGTTTCGTAAATTTTATATTTTACTACCTTTATATTTTATCTATTATTTTATATTACTTCATCCATTTATTATCTTTTTTCTTGTTTTATTAAAACAATGTTTTTCCTAATTGCAGGTAAGTAGGCTTCCAACACAAAGCATTAACAAAACCTCCACATGAAGTCAACGTACGTAATTAACGTAGACAATGCAACTTACAGTTTACTAGTAGAATTTCCATTCTTCGCACGGGGGAATACGTTTCATTTTGGAAATAAGGAGCTTAAACGGCATCGGAAGTGTCACTGTTCGTCTCAGCGACCCCGAAAACTATGGATTCGACATAATATCGGTCATTTTCATATATCTCTCCCTCCTCCTGCCCGAAGTTGGACTGTCAAAATGAAATGATAAAAGCCATCTCGGTAGCGAACCTCATCAATGTTGAAAATTTGATCTAAAAAAATCATGTGGTTCAAGTTATTAAGTCACAAATGTAGTACTTTCATTTTTATTTATTTTTAGATCTTCCCATTCCCCTTCGCCTAAGTTGCACCGTCAAAGTGAAATGATGAAAACCATTCCAGGCCAGAAATTCACCTATGTTGAAAATTTTATCGCGATCGGTTGAGTGGTTCGAGAGATATGAAATCACATAATTACATTCATTTCTATATACAGCTTAGCCTTTGGCTAGCTGGGGACTCCGCCCCCAGACCCCCGCGTTTGCTCGGCCTACGGCCTCGCATCTCATATATATATATATCAGCCTTTGCATCAACAATGAATTTCGTGCATTTGCTCTTCATATTCCCTTAATTTGCCCAGCAGGGGGCTTCGCCTCCACACCCCTATCTTTGCTCGGTCTACAGCCTCACATCTCTTAAACCCACAATCCTACCGAATTTCAAGTTTCTTTTCCTATTTCAACTATGTAAAAGATAAGATTTTGTATCCCAAGAAAACGCCCATTTAAATAACATGGAAATGTTTTCATCCCCCTTGAGGCTCCTTAAAAATTAAAAATATTCACTTTTGGCAATTTTCCTGTCGGTTAATCCCAGAAGGCTACAATTATGCCAAATTTCATCATTTCAATCCTGCCGAAAGTGCCTAAACATTTTAGGGTATAGAAGAAGTTCCATATAAATAAATGGAAAAGATTTTTCAGTTCCCCATAAAAACCACTCCAAAGCTACAGGGTGTCCAATATACAATGCAACCCGGAATTTGGGATAGTAGAACTTTTGAATCTGAAGTGATAGACGAATAATGGTTATACCAAAATGAAGCCTTATTGATGCATATATTTTAAACTAGGAAGCAACGATTGAAGTACACTAGGAACCACACAGTGTTGCCAGATGTAACCGAAGGTGTAATTTTTTTTTCAAAACATTTCAATTGACTCATAACTCATACGTATGGATGTTCTGTCATTAATTTTCAGTTTACTTAGTTGGAGTAGCTTGGAAACTATGGAACAGAAAAAAGAATTTTTCATTTCCACCGATAACTAATCGGATGAGGCCTCTGTAAGGGGGAACTAGGGAAATCGTAGTTTTCATAAATTAACACTCTGAATTGGCAACTTTGCTTATGTTTCAGTGCATCAAAAGGTGTGTTAAGGATCTGTCTACATTATGTAATTCCTGAAAACAATGAAAAACAAACTTTGAAATTATCATGATAAAACGTTTACTTATATGCACCCGGCAACACTACTCTATCGAAAATGAATTATCAGCTCTACAGTGGATGCTGGGAGTGTCCCCTGTTTTGATTCAAACACTAGTTCACACGTTTCACCTGGTCGGCAGCAACTTTACGAAGAGTAGAAGTGTTAATGTTCTCATTGGCACTGCGAATGTTTGTTTCCAGGTCTTGAATAGTTCGAGAATTGTTCTTGTATACCTCTTGCTTTAAATAGCAGAAATGAATAGCAGTGTTGCCGGGTGCATGTAAGTAAAAATTTTATCATGATAATTTCAAAGTTTGTTTTTCATTGTTTTCAGGAATTACATAGTGTAGACAGATCCTTAACACACCTTTTGATGCACTGAAACATCAGCAGGGTTGCCAATTCAGTGTTAATTTATGAAAACCACGACTTCCCTAGTCCCCCCTTACAGAGGACTCATCTGATTAGTAATCGATGGAAATGAAAAATTATTTTTTCTGCTCCATATTTTGCAAGCTACTCCAACTAAGTAAACTGAAAATTAATGACAGAACATCCATACGTATGAGTTATGAGTCAATTGAAATGTTTTGAAAAAAAATTTACACCTTCGGTTACATCTGACAACACTGTGTGATTCCTAGTGTACTTCAATCGTTGCTTCCTAGTTTAAAATATATGCATCAATAAGGCTTCATTTTAGTATAACCATTATTTGTGTATCACTTCAGGTTCAAAAGCTCTGCTATCCCAAACTCCGGGTTGCACTGTATATTAGACACCCTGTAGAGTTTATTATTATTATTATTATTATTTACTTAGATAGCACTAACAAAAACGTATAAGCATACTGACTTTCAAGTTTGTATTCTAATCCCTAATACCTAAAATATGAGATTATAGGTTAAAAAAAGCCAATTTAAATAACATAGGGAATTTCATTTCCCCTTTAGACACCCAAAAAAATTAAAAATATTCCCTTTGGGTAATTTTTCTGTCGGTTAGTCCCAAAAAGCTACAAACATGTCAAATTTAATCATTGTATCCCTACAGGAAGTGCCCAATAATTTGGGGGGTGTAAAAGGTGTCCCATGTAAATAACATGGAAAAGATTTTTCAGTACCCCATAAAACCACACTAAAGTTGTAAATTTTAATTTTTACTGATTTACTTTACACTAACGAAAACGTACAAGCATAACGAATTTCAAGTTTTTATTCTAATTCCAAGTACCTAAACATGAGATTATAAACATGAGAAAGCTACAATCATGCCAAATTTCAACTTTCCACGTCAACCAGAAATACCTCTTTATGTCAGTTAAAACTTCCAGATGAAAAGATGCTCCAATAGTTAATACGTTGGTATGTTTAATTAATTGTAATAGTGTTCACTACATACAAAATACAAGATTTCATTACCACTATATCGGAGATGTAAATGAACTTCATGATAGTACTGATATATGCAATAAATAATCTTATCATAGCTTAATTGTCAACTGGAATTTTGGTTAATTTTATAACTAAATGTTCTATTTATTTCGTCCTAGATATTTGAATTTCGATGAATTGACGGTGGAAAATACTGAAAACAGAAAAAGAGGATCTCTTTCGAAATGAAACTTACTTTAGCGATACATAATTATTTTGGTCATTCTTGCCACAGAACTAATTTATATTCTCCTTATGTTAAGGATTTACCTGCTACAAGCTCTATGAGTTTAAGCAGGTAGAACATCCCTCAGAAATCTTAAAACTATACAAATATCCTATTTAAAACACTACTTATGTTGTACGATGTTTTATCAAATTTCCAAAATATTTGTATATCATTTTAAAAACATTTACGGTGTAGCGCAAAACTTTATTGCCTAATTCCATAGGATTTTGCGAGTTCGTAATTTTATTCTATGCAGAATGGAAAATATTACAATAAAATATTAATGTAACAAATATTAATACGTAATACATTGGTAGAATTAGAGAATAGGGGCGCAGTACAGGGCAGTGTTGTGGAGTTCAGAAACATCAACGATCTGACGTGCACAACAATTCTCAGCAATCTATTCATCAAATTTTGAAGCAAGATTTATCCTTTTTTTTTTTTTTTTTTTTTTTTTTTTTTTTTTTTTTTTTTTTTTTTTTTTTACAAAATTCAGACTGCACAACAATTGTTAACCAAACACCATAATCACCATGTAAAGTATGGTTATGCTATTTTGAATCTTTCGCAAGAAATTGGCCATTTTAGTAAAATCATGAGCGACGAAACCCATAATTCACCCCAGCAGTCAATAAAAAGAACCTGAGATTTTGGAAGAGTGCAAATGCGAATCTGATCCATGAGACATCATTACATCGCCCCTCACCCAAGAAAAAATAAATAAATATATAAATAAAAGAAGTAGTAAGAGTGTGATGCCGCATTCACGCGGTTTGAATATCTTATAGGCAATCAATCTCTGGGACTACTGGAATTTATCGACAAATAATGTGTGTCTTTGTAGTGCAGTAAATTAAAGGACAGGGTCTACCGAATGTGTGGTTTCAACAGGACGGTTAGCACCGTATACAGTAACAGAAACAATACAAATACTGAAAGGCTATTTCCCAGAACAAATAATTTCAGGCTTTTGTGATTTCAGGATGATGCCTGTCGGATCGCCTAATTTAACAATCGCATATTTGTTTTTGTAAAGCTATTTAAACGAAATGATGTATGGAAACCGAAACTTTGATTAACTTCAGAATAATGCTCAATATGAATACGCCAACACATCCGCTGAAATATTCAAGAAAGTTGGACACCGCTATAAAGAGTTGATATATACAGAGCTGCTAAGAGCGGAAATTTACTCGATGCAACTTCATCCAAATAACGAACAGAAAATGAATATACTTCTTATTTAACAATATTACTTGGAACACCGCGAATGTTTAATTTCTTTCAACACTACCTACATTTCATATATGAGTTACTTTTGCCCAACTTTATACTAATGTTTCTTTGCATTTCTACCCTGTGATGATATTGATTTAACAATTTGTATATAGTATATATTAACTTATCCTTAATATATTAATGAGATCTCAAGCAAAAATATAATTATAACAGGGTGCGTACGGTATTTAAGGACTTAAAATGGTTCGGCAGGTCTTCAGTTAATATAAAAAATGAAAAGACACGCTGTGGCTGTTATAATACAAGCACAACACAGCGATTTTGAGATTTCGTAGTTTTGAAAAGTCGCCACGTCCTTTGTGCACGAAATTTGGAAGGCGTTGAAAACTTCCGATGGAGGTGTACAAGTAAGTGCAAAACGCATACACGGTGTTCGGGCAGTATGAGGACACCACAGTTCATACAGTAGGTGCAGTTTAAGGTGAGCCTCACAACGTCAAGAGAGCATTGTCAGAGATCTGAAGGTGTCCAAGGCACAATTTGTACTATGTTGCATGAGAACATTCGCTACAAGCCGTATACGATGAGAAAAAGGTAGTTCACATAATCGGGCACTCAAGAACAGCGGCTTCTGAGAGCAAAGCAATTACTAAATAAAATCAAACATTCGCAAGAAGCTCTTCTGAATGTTCGTTTCTTTCTCTCTTTCTTCCTTACTATTTCGATGAAAAGTTTAGATCAAGAGGAAAAAAGAAGAAATGACAAGTCGTAATGTATAGATCCTGCTGATATTTTACATGCTACGCACACAAGTTTCTCGCAAATTTGAGGGTGGTAATTAGCGAAGGACACATCATGCTACCGCATTTATTTCTACAGGGTTTTCTGGTAAATGCTGCTGGTTACATTGAAGTTCTGGAAAGAATTGTCAAACTCTGGATAGACAGCGTAAGCAATGGAAGGTTGTGTAAGTTTCAGACCAAATTTGTAGCTATCTAGCTCACCAGACCTTAATCTTATAGACCGTTATGTGTAGAGCGTTGTTAAACAAAATACCAATAAATGGTACGACTGATTCTCTGCAAGCAGTCATTACCCAAACAATGTCCGACATCAACAAGGACCAACTGATTCATGCATAATTTCATACTTAACTAATCGCTTTGCTCTTGCATTGAATTCGTTACTAATAGTGGTGGTTACATTGAATAAACTTGTACTTCAACCATTACTGCATCTATGTATCAAATTTTGCATCAGCACATTTCGTTATTTATTAGATGGTTGTCTTTCTTACTGTTACCAATATGTCTCCAAACACATTATGGATTCTGTACTATGAACCACAATCGTACTACAGCATTCCTTAAATTCATGTCATTAAAATAATTAAGAATTAAGTTAGTTCATTAAGTATTATTATAAGTTATATGATTCAAAAAACAAATATTTTATGAAAGAAAATGTAGGCAGTTGTTTTTAGAAATATGCATTTATTTGTAACCGTAATAAAAAAGAGTAGTTCCATTTATCACATCATATAAAAATCACTGGAATTACTATTTTGATTTTGTAAGCTACAATAATTATTTGCACTTTGCCATCAAAATAACGAATAACACAACAATTATTCTTTTATGTAGAATCTACAATTGAAAAAAAAAACAATAACTTAAATATACTTTCTATCTGCTAATCTACTTAAAAAATTAATAAATCAGGTCATTATAGATTACTAAGACAAATATTAAGATTTTAATACCAGTGGCGCACACAGTAAGTCAAATATACAATAGGTACAAGTTCTACAGTCTCCTTATCCATATTTCGGAACGATATATTTGGTTTCTTTCTTTTCTGTTCGCATCTGGAATGTAATATTTACATATCCAATCGATACAGTACTAGGAACAGAAATCAAGCTTTTGAATGTGGGTGATAGGACGGATGTAGAGTGTGCTTGTGTTTAAAATGTGAGCTATCGAAAGCAGAATGTTTCGATGTTGACACGGACTGGCTTAGTAAATGAATCTCAGGCTTAGCGAGAGTGAGTGGGTTCGAATCCAGCATCGTTCAATTCATTAAAGTCACACCTTAAAAAAAGTGCTATTATCTCTAATTTTTTCTTCTTTTTCGGACATACAAATTTTATTATTCTCCAGTTTTCCTGACTAATTATAAAACAAAATATAAGTATTAAAGTATTCTTTTTTAATAGAAGAAAATGAAATGAAATTTTTGAGTTTTACGTCCCAGGGTTATGCCGGTTAGGCTAAAGGAGACGGTGATGATGAGAGATGAATGAAATGGTGGAATGAAGAAAGTGGGAGGAAACGGGAGAACCCCGAGAAAACCCACGCACACGGTGTTTGTCCACCACAAAGTTCACGTGGCAGTTTTAATAGAAGAGGTTACATAAACTTACTAACATGCAAAATAACTCTAAGAAATGACAAAATTAAATATTCTGATAACTTCTTCACTTGTCGACTTATTTTCGAATAGGTAAGTACTTGAACCGATTACCAATTACCATGATTAGTCAGAATCATTTAATACAGAAGCTATTGTGTACAGTCTCGGCTTCCAATGAGACTGTACACAAAATAGTTGCATTAAATAATATTTGTAGTTAATTACGTTTCTTTTTTAATATCATACAAGTTAAATGAGGAAAGACTTTATTCTCCTTTAGATCGATCAAAAATAACAGATAAGATGTTAGGAATAAGTGCACAGATTCAGAATTCAGGTACAGTAGTGTGCGTGCCCCCGTCATCAAAATAATTAGCGCGCGTGATCGCAGATTCGATTCCAAGTGGAGGCAGTTGTTGACTTTCATCCAGCATCACGAGGAAAGATGGAAGATATTTGAATTAAGTGTTTCAAATTCCGCTCTAAATACAGATACATAATAGCTCGTTGGAAGCCGAGGGTTGATCATATACCCTCGCTTCAAAGTGCGCCTTCATTGGTAGTACAGACAGGGAATTCTAGTTTTAGTCGTCACATGTACAAATAATACTTTACATACACTTTCATGCCATTCGAAACAAAATCACTCAATAAGCCTGACTTAATAAGCACTTATCAAAATCATTATACAAACTGAAAGAACTCTGTTGAACATTACTGGCTCTACTGAAATCACACGAATTGAGATAGAACACTTTCCTGTGTTGTTTAACATGAAGTTGTAAAAGAATATATATATTTAAGACAGACGACTGAATAACTCTAATTTAGATTTTGTTGTCATACCGATTTATATTTAGTATCTAAGTTACCTAATTTAACAGCAATTGCTGAATAATTGAATTTCTGCTTCGATACTGTGAACGTATTAAAAACCATATGTTACTGCAACCATATCCCTATTTTCTTCTAACATCTCATGACTTCATTCCCCCCCCCCCTCCCTTATTTTATATAATTAACGTTCTTCTACTTAATTCTCGAATTTTGATAAATTACAACCTGAGATATTTATTTTTTTTCCTTTTTTTAAGACTACAATAATCAAAAATTAAAAGAAAATTTTGAAGTTCAATATCCTAGACGAAGGAGCGCGGGTGGTAAACTCAAATAAATAATGATACATAAAAGAACGTAAGTATACAAATGATGTTCGCCTAACACAAAGTGGCCTAAATAAGGATTCACAAACCTGCAATCCTGAAGTAAGCGACCTTCCATTGAGTCATCACAGCCACTAATTCTAAAACCATCTTAAATACTATATACTCGTACCATCAGTATATACTACAAACCGCTAGCTTGCGTGTGCCACTGGTATATCAGTAAATTAAATAGAGTTCATACATATTAATAAATACTTTGCGTCGGTGCAACATATTTTAAATCTAGTAAATATCTATATATCTATGTACAGAAAGTATGTAACACACCGAAAGCTATTACATGAATTTGGCACATGAAATATCACACATAATCAATTCTCAAGTGTTAAATACCACATCCCATACTTACACGACAAATGTATTTTGGTAAGAAACAATTCTAATATTCATTGCTGTGTTCAAAATACTATTTTTCAGTGTTTCATCACATCAAGAGTTAACAGTACTGTTCAATTATTTAAAAAATACCCGCTCTTATCATATGAAAGAAAAAGCATTTGGGGCTGATATATACATATACATATACATATATATAGTGTTCTTTTCCAACTCGTGTTCCTTTGTTGAAGTTGGAAGAGCGAATTTACGTGGTCCTCACAACAAGTGTCGCAATATTATATATACACAAAACTTAACTCCTATGAAAACTTCATAATCTCAAAGCTCATAACTCCACAGAATATAAATTAAATTAAAGCGATTTTTCAAGCGAGTTTCTTTCTGAAGTTTAAAGAAATAACGCACTGCCATATACGTACTATCATTAGGAAAATTCATCATTCCTATTTCGACTTTGTTTCAAAAAAAAATTAAAAACATATGACACAAAATTAAAGCTTCATATAGGACAACAAATACAAGAAAATGTGGACACCATATTTTCTTTCAATTATATTTACCTTTAAGGAGAATTGCAACAGCATAATAATTCGTTGTTGCAGACATATGACATATATTTTATTGATCATGCTCAAATGTTAAGTTGTTAACATTTTCACCTGTAAAACCTGGTGATTAGCCTGACAAATATACTTGTACAGCAAGAATTAGGCTGCACTCGCGTTCCTTGAAAGTATATATATATATTTTTTTCTTAACTTAAACACAATAATGAACTATCCCATTTTCCCTTCTTCTTTCCTTCACTATTCATTACTTTATTGTAATTTTTAATGTCGAAAAATATCATTTCGGTACCTTGACTAAATAATAGCATACTCTGATATCGATTCAAACTCCTTAAATTACTGAAATGCGAAACAGTTAGATTTTCAAAGCAATTGCTAGCATGTAACTAACTTCTATTTTGTTCTATTTACATTTACAGCTACCTTCTTCTATTTTCGATATATGCCTTTTTCCCTATTCATTACGCAGCCAATTCAAAGCATGTTATCATAAAGCGTTTGTCTTTTTTAATTATAACTGTTATATGCTGAACAAACGGTTATGCAACTTTCAAACGTTCAAAATTCCAAGTACGTAAACCCCCAAGCAAACATGTTTACTTCTTACACATCAAGCCTTGTGTCACATTATTTTTTCTTTTTATTTTTTAAATTTTTTTTCTCCTCTTAAATAAATATGAATTTTCAACCATATTTCTAAGAAGAGAAACAAGATTCTATTAAAACTACTGCGAAAATTCCAGATGTTCAGCAGTCATAAATAAATCAACTGCGTACCTGAAACCGTCAGGTATGCAGGTGTTTTTATCTGAATAATAAGAAACACAAATTTCAGGCAAAATTAGCACGAATTTGCTACAGCTTTTATATAAGAATATTTTCGTTGATTTAGTGCAAAACTATATACATACACATAATAAGAAAAAAATTAAAATAAGGATAAAATAACCATAATAATAATTTTAATTTTTAAGAATAGAGCTTCTGTAAGTACATTCTGTAAGATATACAGAAAGATGGATATTTTTTTTTTTTTTTTTTACTCAGCAATTAATTTTGTTAATTTTAGTAGACATTCTTTATTATTTATACTTATAATTAAACACTTATTCATAGTATTTTACCCTGAAATATTTTAGTTATCCATCATACATTACATAAATATTTAATTAGCTTATTTCGCTTTTTCTTTATACAATAATGCATGAATCTAACAACAAGTAATAAAAATAATACATGGAAATCAGCATATACACATGATAAAAAAAAAAAAAAAAAAAAAAAAAGCTTGTTGTTTGATTGTTAGGAGCATGTTTGCACTGCAGCTTCATGCGAAAAGTTTTCTTCTTCATGTTTTGCATGCCATGACTAGCTTCGTTATTTGACTAGTTATGGAGAATTAGCTGGAAAGAAAAAGAAAAGTAGTATAATATTCATAAATCATTAAAATGAATGCAAAACAGATCGCCTATATTGGTCATCTATAGTCCCACTAAGTATACAGTTTATCTTATCTTTGACGAACTTAGAAAGTAATGAATTCTAAACATGTTCAGTCTGTGCATCATGCTATCCTGGAATGTCTTACACCCTTGTTCGAGAGATTTGGAATGTCAGTTGCAGAAAGACAAGAGACACAATGGGAATTCTTATAAATAAAAGGCTATACATGACGCTACATACGCCCTTCTTGCCTGTCTGGCGTTAATAGATGTCGTTAGCTGTGGGATTGTTGTGAATAAACAAGTCGGTAAATAACTGCACTAAAAATATGGCATGGAATTTGTGGTAGTTGTAGGCAAATTCAATAAATAAATAACTTAATAACTTTGTTAAATATGAATAATTACGGCTTTTAATTAATGTAAACAATTGAATATTTTAACCTACAGTGTCCAGCGGGCCGAAGGTTTTCGTGCAACACCTAGTCGTGATAAAATTAAAACTGCAAAGAAATCTTTAAGTTTAAAGTACTACAGTTAATCTCAGGGAAACTGATGATAAATATTAGGCATATTTTCAAAAGCCAAATATAAACAAAATGAATAAAATTTCATTAAGAGTTTCCGTATATTCACTATAAAACAAAGACTATGCAAAATTTAGATGAGATCAGTCCAACTATATAGTAGAAGAAGAGGAAAAATCCAAATGCAATTTCCGGGGAAGATTGAAGCTCTTCCCGCTGAGCTCCAATATTCTAAGCCTTCCTAATATGTAATCCTTCATAAGAGAAGTCCTGCACACAGTACTAGCACAATAGTAATTACATATAATCGTGATAATACAAACTCAACCGACGCTGCTGAACGGGACGTTACACTCAAAATCAACTCAACTCAACAAACTCAATCGATAATTTAAACAGTACATACTGTGCCGGCAAAAAAAAAAAAAAATAAAAAAATAAAATAAAAAGAAATAAAAAATAAAATAATAATAATAATAGCGTAGCACAAAAAACTTTACATGTAAGATTCACATAATGGGGTCAAGCGCTGTTCCTGTCATAAAAATGTAGGAGGAGCCTAATGATGACGTCAGTCATTAGCGCGTCACTTGCATTCTTCCCTCACCCAGCAGAAGCTCAGTGTGCCTCGTGGCGTCGTACGACGAGGTTGTTCTTTCTTTGCTCTGGGCAGCTAGATTTGTTGTTATGTTCTTAAAAGTTAGTGGCCTTATATCTTTGTTCTGATTACACACAATGGGTCGAAAAAAACTGACAATGGCAGAGAAATCCCTGGCCTTAACTCTTCTTGAGTTCTGGAAATGGCCTTTCATGAACCATTATATTTCATGAATACTGAAGTTAAGATTATCAACATGCATGTGTGCGGTGTGATTCATAAAGCGTCTCATACTGAAATTGTTGTTGCAAGTTCGAAAACACGTCTGAACTCGCAGAATAATACAACAAGCATGCTTTGTTCCCGATGTTCTTTATGTAACTTATTACAATACTTTTCATATGCATTGTACAGAGGTACAACGTTTAATGCGTGGACTTCATATTCACATGATATACTGGCTTTTATGAACATTGTTACTTTTTATGATTATTATAGGAGAAAAAAGGACAATCTTTATCTATCTCCTGTTAGGTGTGAATCAAATCGTGCACAAGTCTAACATTGACAGGTCACGCAATAGCATGGCACAATCGCTAGAGTTACCAGATCTCCGGGCGCTGCCCTGAATGCGCGGTTTGGAAATACATACTGTGGTCTACTGGCCAGGGAACAACATTTACGACATTAAATATTGAATTTCCTCTCAATTAATTACTTATGCCATTTATACCTTACAACATGTGTTACTGTTACATAGCAAAAAAACGAAGTTTTTAAACAACACAAAATGACTACCATTTCAATGTGTTACTTGTATATTAATTCAACACCTAAGACATCGCCTTCCGAGTCTATCAGAAATAACTCGTGACTAGCTATGAAAAAAAATGAAATGAAATTTTTGAGTTTTACGTCCCACGGTTATGACGGTTAGGCTAAAGGAGACGGTGATGATGAGAGATGAATGAAATGGTGGAATGAAGAAAGTGGGAGGAAACGGGAGAACCATGAGAAAACCCACGCACACGGTGTTTGTCCACCACAAAGTTCACTTGGCGGGAGCAGGGTTTGAACCCAGGACCCCAAGCACCAGAGGTGAACGCTCTACCACTGAGCCACCGCGGCCCCGACTAGCTATGAGAATTTGCATTGGTTTTTATTGTTTGGTATAAGCGAAGATTTACGCAGTATATTTGGCATTTATACAAAACAACGAATAACTTTCTATGTTTTCTGTAATCCGTCACAATAATAGTTTGTAAACTTGTGAATTGTCTTACAACAGTTACATGGGTAACAGATAAGGAAAACAGACGGCAAAATTGTTATTCATCTAACTGTTGTCAGACAATTCAAGATTTACAAAACTATTATTGCGACCGATTACAGAAAACATAGAACGTTATACATTACTTGGTATAAATGCCAAATATACTATAAAGCTTTGCTCATAGCAAACAATAAAAACAATGCAAATACTCACAGCCAGTAACGAGGTATTTCTGATATGCTCGGAAGATGATATCCTTGGTGTTGAATTAACACACAAATAACATGCTAAAGTGGTAGTCATTTTATGTTGTTTCAACACCTCATTTTTTGCTGTGTAGTTATTTACAACGATTGTATTTTTGTTGTAAAAAAAAGTGGTAGATTTAAAATTATTTTCATTGTCGTTCCTGTATTATTGCGCTATGCTAATAATGTTTACATTAAAAGGATAAATAGAGGTGGGGATAAAAAATAAAATCAGTATCGATGGAAATCAACTGTACAATTTTCTCATTAATATCAACATTTCATAGGAAGAATAATAACATATACCAAACTTGTTCAAAATAATGCAGTGTTTTCTCTCGCTATACGAGTCAGTAATGCAGATGTCGAAAACGTACTAAGTAATGAAAGCTTTATGATCAGATGAACCAGAAAATAACCTGTCAATTTTTCCATAAAGCTGTTCTAAAAAAAATAGAGACTCTTCTCGACACACCAAGGAGTTCTAAAAAATGTAAATAATAAGGTCATCATTTATAGTCATTATTGGTTTGTTACATTCATTTAGTTTGGTACATTATGCATTTTGTTACAGATAATGGTAGTGTTAGTAGTTAGTAATAATGATTATAAGTGATAGAAGTAACGGTAGTAATAATAATAAAATAATAAAAAACAGTTCCTAATTTGTGTCCTTAATCACACAAAAGCCACTGGTCTCTGGATTTTCCCTCGGCTCTATCTGACAACTCGAACGGGAGCGGAAGATAAAAGAGATGAAGAAAGTACTGCGTGGTACGATATTAATTCTTGAAGGTAAAGGATTCTGTTGCGATTATAATACAAGTATGACTTTTACGGAACTGTCTCTATATTAAGAATATCGTACTACATGTACATTCAGACCAATACTAAAGTGGGTTGTCGGGGAAAGTTATAATATTTTTACAACAGATGGTGCCAGTCCATTTTTGGAAGTACCGGTACTTGAATCATATCCATCTATGTTATTGCTATGTAGTCTGACAGCTGACAGTTATAGTGTCATACTTTTGACAAAGTTATAGTATCAAAAGTATGAGCGACTTGGTTGAAAAAAATGAAATATTTAAGTTTTACGTCCCACGCTTATGCCGGCTAGGCTAAAGGAGCCGGTGATGATGAGAAATGAGTGAAATGGTGGAATGAAGAAAGTTGGAGGAAACGGGAGAACCCCAAGAAAACACACGCATACGGTGTTTGTCCACCACAAAGTTTACTTGGAGGGGGCGACTTGGTTGAGTTTTGCAGATTTTATACGTTTAAGATGGAGGAAACTGTACATTTTCGCAATATTTACTGCTATACTTACGCGAAAAGCTCATAAAAAGTTGTGTAAAGTTTACGATCACAATACTCTACAAGAACGTCAGAGCCAACAATGGGTTACGAAATTCTGTGCTGCTAATTTTCATCTCCATGACGCTGCTCGGTCAGAGAGGTCCACCGAAGTTGATGACAAAATGACGGCATTGTTCGAATCAACCCACATTACACCATACGAGAGATTGCAGAAACGCGGAATATTAGTTACTCAGGAGTTCACGAGCAGTTGAAGAAATTGGCATACAAGGCAAGCTAGATGTTTAGGTTTTTCACGAACTTAAAGAAGTTCAACGGCGCGTATAAATATATGCTCATTAAACATGAGAAAGACGATCGTTTTTGAAGCGACTCACAACTAGTGATGAGAAGCAGATTTTTAGAGCAATGTGTCGTGCAAATGATCTTGGTCCCGATGGGATGACTCACTTCAAACGACATTGAAAGCAGATATTTGTCAGAGAAAGTAATGCTCTCGCTGTGGTGATATTTTAAAGGCATCGTGTTTCTCGACCTCCTACCAACAAATTAGGCAATCAATGCGAATTTTACGGCCAACAATTGGACAATTTGAACGAATCCGTTGTTGTCCAGAAATATCTACAGCTTGTTAATCGTACAGGGGTTGTGTTCCATTACGACAACGCGAAACTACATCTAAGTTTGATCACCGTTGGAAAAAAAAATTAAGCTTGAGTGGAATGTATTGCCATACTCTCCATACTCTCTTGACCCTGCCCCGCCAGAATTCCACTTGTTTCACTCTTTCCAAAACTCCTCGCGTGGTATAGCATTCAATAGAGATGAAACTGTAAATCAGCGGTTGTTCACGTTTTCCTTCCGTAAAGACGAGATATTATAAAGTTCACCTAAGGTGGCGAAAAGTTATCGAACAAAATGGGAATATTCACTAACTGATTTTTGTTCTCTAAATACGAGGCATGTTTTTTAAGTAAGGTCCGTTTGAACATAAGTACACAACGAAAGGTTATTTCAAAAAAGTAAATGTATTTTCAGAAAGTACATACTTTACTCTATTTTTTCGACATAGTTGCCAAGTTTGTTCAAACACTTATCATACCTCTCAACCAATTTCAAAATACCCTCTTCATAAAAAACTTGCCACCTGCTTCGATAACCAAGAGTTCACTGCCGTTTTTCGGGACCCAACGGGAGAACAGTTTCCTAAACTTGAGGTGTTCAGAAACAATTTAAAGCACTGATCTCGACACGTCAGGAAATTCGTTTGAGAGACCTGTTATTGTGAAGCGCCTGTTCTCACGAACCCTCGCTTCAACTAAAGCCACCAAATCGTTTGTAATCGAAGAAGGGCGACCGGAGCGGTCCTCATCATGGACGTTGTCACGGCCATTTTTCAATTCTCGTACCCACTTACGCACTTTGCTTGCACTCATAACAGTATCACCGTACACTTCGCAAATCTGTCGATGAATTTCTGCAGCAGATAGGTTTCTTGCTGACAAAAACCGAATCACTGAGCGAACCTCACACGCGGCGGGCGACTTGATAGTCTTAAACATTGTGAAAGCACGGAACACAACCGTACAGGTCAGCTACAGAGCTGAAATTGAGCACAGTTGTTCCCGAGGCATGCCGGTACACGACGCACACGCTTGTTGCGGTATGCGCGCGAACTACTAGTGTCTACAACAAAACGGACTTTACTTGAAAAACACGCCTCGTATTCATTGAAATTATAGAAAAAATACGTAATGTCTTTTCCGATTATTGCATTGTAAAAGATACGTATTTTAATTATTTGATACCTTCATTCTTAAGCTGAACCTAACACCAACTCAATTAATTATTTTTCAAGTATTTAACAAATACACTAACGGTATTATACATCACAATCTTACTCTAATTACCAAACCATACTTATATCATATTCTATATATGTTTGCACAAGTATTTTCAACTTTCATAATCGTGTGTTTTTTCGAAAGCACTTTGTGCCAAGTTCGTGCCACTACCAACACCGACAACCCAGTAGCGATTATACACTTCTGATTTATAAATGAACAGGAAGAAGTAATTTTTTCTACAATAAGTTTTCCAAATCAAAACTCCAAACGGTTATTAGTTATTATACAGTTGTTGAAGTGGTGTTAGCTTGAGCCCGGTCCGGCCATGGATTTAAAATCGGAGACATGACGCTAGCCTGTCTAATATTAAACTAAAAACGAATTGTAGAAATTTGCTAATACTCCACTGAAGCTTCAATATAGTCTAACTATAATTCAAGCAAGCTTCAACACTATTGCCTCGAAAGTAAAAACTGAAATTAAAAAGGCATTTGACAAATATAATAGTTCCAGTAGCTCACATATAATTAGTTTAGAGTCCTTTATACGTAGTTTCACTTTTTTTTTTTTTTTTTTACCCTTGTATATGTTGTATATTTAAAAATTGGGCGTCTCATTCTAACTCAAAGTAACAAATTTGATTTTGATAGGGCATACAAGGACTGAAAAGGCCTCATAAATCGTTCTGTTTCAGATTTATAGTCCGAACCTTGCTTTAACCCGAAATTCTGAGTACGTTGTAAGCTCGTGCTTTCCTCTAAGTTGTTATTACACTAGAATCATTATGCAATATTTACATCAAACGGTGTGAATAATATTGAATGATGTTAGGTCACTTATGTTTTAATATCTACCGTGCATTGTCTGAGTAATACAAAATTAATGTTTAAAGCAGTAGTGACCAATTTATAGCACCATGCGAGCCTAGGCAAAACAAGAACCACACTTTGGGGCAGCTTTCAATTTTCTTTACTCCTCTCTCTCTTAGGCCACAGATAGCTGAATGTGCGTAAGTCACACATTTACTAAATCTTTGTTCTATTTTGAGTATCTTGCTCCTTGTTCCACATGACTACACCAATTAGGGTCTGGGCTACAAACTATATGAAATCTGCATTTTCCTAGAAATCAGCCGGTACCAACGGCTTTACCTTACACAATGAATGGGTTTAATATCCAAAAGATTAAAGATATTATTTTCACAGTTAAAAGTCAAATCTCGACTAAGATGTTCTGATGACCAACTTTACTATTTCCGTTATGCATGAAATTAAAAGAGAAAAATCAAACTCAATTTAGTCTTCTTTACGGGCTGGACTACTTAGCCATCACTGTTTTAAACTATCAACTTTTGTATAAAGTAATAATTTGTTTCGCTCTTCGTGAAACTTATCCTACGTTTGCTTCTTATGAGACGAAATTTATTCTAAAATTCTTTGAATACATACCCTCATGTACTTTCATCTCCCTTCGTGTTGATTCAGACTACATTACAGCACATTTCCAATCAATGGGAACTGCACAACACACACATCGCTGATGCATAGGCTTTGGTGGCATAAGATTTAAATCATCTTCATCCTGTGAGAGTTCAAAATCTTCTATGCTAAACGTGTCCGTTAATTCCTGACGACCATCTCTGGTCTTAGATAATGGGAAGAAGTTCACATCTTCATCACTGTTAAAAATATTATTATTATTGTTATTATTATTATATAGAAATGAAAGCAAAACTTAACAAAACCAAAATTCTACTTCTTTATATAGATATTAAAATTGGTCTCTAAATCAATCAATCTCTCTCTTTCTCTCTCTCTCTCTCTCTCTCTCTCTCTCTCTCTCTCTCTCACACACACACACACACACACAAAATATGAGAGTTTTCAAAACAAAGTCTCGGAGAAAATATCTAGTGCAATAATACACGACAAAATAGGTGACTGAAGGAAATTACACAATTCAGAAATTTCACAATAGCTACGGGTTACCGAATACCATACATCAAAGCGGTGAATTTCATTAAACTGAAAATTGCTTTAAATTGTGTACATACATACAACCAACGGCTGTTCATGGTTTTCTGATACGAGAAACATGATGTGTATAACGAAGATATCAGTTTCGTTTATTAACGTATATGTATCCGCTGTGATGTAGTATGTACGGAATGTCACTGATGAATGTAAGTAGTATTTGAATGAGCGATAAAAGTGACACTCGTTTCTCAACGACATGAATTTTCGTTTATTTATTCTTCTGTATGTTGCTGACAGTTGGCACTGTATAGAAAATTTCATCTGTGGAATCCGAGGTAATTACATATATTTATGTCTGGGGATTTAGATTATTCTATGAATAAATTAGATTGACTGTTAAACTATATGGGTCACTCCATACCAAATCAACGAAATTCACAACCCAACCACCTCAGATCTTTATGAAACCTTAGGCTTAGTCGAAGTAAGAAATAGTGACAGAGTTTATTTTTTTGTATGACATAGATGTAGAGTTGTTGGAGCTCGAAAATCACAGAAATTTCATATACCGAGAAGTTTAATGATTAACTGCTTCTAGCCTAACTGACATAGAGAACTGATTGAAATATTGTTAAAAAGATAATAAAATAAGCTATCCAACAACATATCACTACTAAATTTTGAAGAATGTCTGTTCAAGGTCATCCAGTTTGATCTATTAACTTTGGTCTTTTGAAGCGGCATAGCGAAAGGCAAGGTTTATAATGAGTTGTACAATAATTAGGAAACAAAAGAGTAACTACGACTTACAAAACGAAAGAGTAACTACAATTTACAAACTTCTGAAGGAAAGAGAGAACAAAAAGAACGATATTTTGGATGTGCATCAAGAATGAAAGTAACGAGGTTCTAACAAGTGAGAAGATAAAGAAAAGGCGGAAGGAGTATCCCAGAAACTTCTTAATAAAGAAAATCACAGGGGAAACTTGTGAAAATGAGCCATAAGTGTACCCATGAGATAGGGGTCGGCCTGTAACCGTGGTAGAGGTGGAAAATGTCATGAAAAAGATTAAAAGTTGTAAACCTCCAGGATGGGATAATATCCCTATCGAAGCATGGAAAAGTTAGATAAAGAAGAAATGCAGTGGTTTATGCGACTTTTTAATAGATGTTGAAAACAAGTAATATGCCAAAAGAATGAAGAAATAGCTACGTTGTGCCGATTTTTAAAAACAAAGGAGGTGTACACGAATGTGGCAACAACAAGGAGTAAAACTTACTAGACATGCAATAAAACTCTAGAATAGTGACAGAAGTAAGACTAAGAGAAGAGACCGAAACGACAGAGAACCAATTTAGTTTCATGCCAGGACGGTCAACAACGGATGCAATCTTTGCACTTAGAATGCTAATGTAAAAGTGCAGAGAATACCAGAAAGACCTCCATATGGTTTTCAATGATGTAAAGAAAGCGTATGATAGTATCACGGGATCATTTTGGTGGGCAATGAAAAAAAAAAGTGTGTTCCAAACACATTCATATGTAAAATTTACGACATGTAGGATGGATGTAGGACAGGCGTGAAGAGTACGTGTGGAATAACAGAAGAGTTCACAGTGAAAATGAGACTTTATTAGCGATCTAGTGTTTGCCCATAGCTTTTCGTAGTTGTGATGGACGAGCTTACAAAAGATATCCAAGAATTAACACCTTCGAATATGCTATTTGCAGAAGACATCGTGCTGATGATTGAAACCAAGGCAGCTGTAGGAGAAATTAGGTAGCTGAAAAGGAGCACTGGAGAGCAAAGGGCTTAGAATTAGTAAAACCAAGACAGAATATCTATATCGTCCATCCAGCAAAGATGTAATCGAAAACATAAGAATACGACTGGACAAAGAAGAGGAGGTAATGACGAAGAAATTTAAGCATTTGGAATCAATACTACAGGAAAATGCAGGAATTTGTAACCACTACTACAATCTATAACCCAGTTCGAGGGAAGGCTTGATTATTGCCAATACGTAACGACCGCCTCCCTTGAACTCACCTTCTTGATCCCTGATTCGAAGTCCTAGCAACCTCGAAAGGAACCGAGAAGGGATTCTTCGCGCAACGGAAAAAAAAAAGAGAAAACGGAAACGAACAAAAAAAAAAAAAAAAAAAAAAAAAAAAATTGAAGAACCAGAAGCTTACCTCCGGTGGATGCAGATCAGAGGAAAAGAGTAATAGCTCCATTCAACTCTCCTTTAATAAAGCTTAACTTGAATGTATAGATATATATGAATATTTTACCCTGGTTATATTACGTGCTTTGAAAAAAAAAATCATTTCCAGATATGATTTATTAACAATGCTTCAACTCTGACTGTCGTGGTAGTTAACCACAATATTACAAGTAGCGTAAGGTGCCTTGACATCTATACTATAACCTCATGACATCAGAAAAAAAAATTTCAAGAGAATACATTTCGGACTCTGTCTGTCAATCTCATATCCAATTTGGTTACAATACAAACCATTATCAGATTCCCATTGTTTATCTTTCATAACAGAACCGTCAATAAACCAGTAGTCGAAGTAGATTGTACTGTAAGTATTAGAAACAGTTACCTGACACTTAGTCGCACCACTTAAGAGAAACAATTGTATTGTAGTCACAGGAAACTGAATAGACATTTAAGAAAATTTCACATCACTCCTCATATGCACGGCACAATAACATGAACAGAGTGATTCTCGCCTGAGAGAACGCCAGCTGAAGGAAGTGTTACCGCTTCCGGTTCAGTTCAGGTGCCGAAGTCAATAATCAACGAAGGAACGGAGGTAATATTTACGGACATCCCCGTTCGGCAGCTCCAAACATGGGCGCACTTTACTACCAATTATAATGTCATAATATTAACTAAGTCAAATGTGATACACCTGAAATCTCAATCACTGCTTCAGCAGGAACGAACTCCTGCTCACACACTTCCCATAACTCAATATGCTGTAACAGCTTAGATAATAACGTATGCAGCCGAACATTCCCTGGGCCGACACAGCAACTAGTGACTTGGACGTTTAATAATAATAACGTTCCCTTACGGGCGGACAAGTTAGACGGACAGTATGGACAGTAAACAGTAGATAGACAATCTGAATTTATTAAACCATGAACCATATGGTATTTAGCACACTTAGTAGACGGCGATTGGATGAGATATTTACGTATTAACTAGATAAACCTTGGATTGATGGACGAGAAAACATATATAGACAGACAGTTAACTGACAGATAGCGATTGGACTTAACGTAGCTTGGAATGGCAAAACTTCTGGAAACGTGTAAACACTATTTAAAACAACCTCTGTAACGTGGCAACCTTATCAATGTAATAATCTAAACCTATAACAAATAGTGAGAAGCACTGGTAAATACTGTCAATATATAATATACGAAACTTTACTTAAACTGGAGCTTTAATAGAAAATATTCACGTAAACTTATAATACAGTTAACCCAATACTTAATAAACTTCACAGCAGAGAGAGAGAGAGAGAGAGAGAGAGAGAGATTAACACTACGTATGACTTACATGAGAGGGCCGGCTAAAACTATTCGAGGCCGCGCACAGGCTGGGCCCCTTTTGGGAGAAGGTTCCTCCCATAGGAACTCTTTACTCGGACATCGTGTTGTATGTAAGATACAATCGTAAGCTATACATTTTAGTACCCACAAATATTATTTTGTACTTCTGGAGAACACCAGTGCTTTAATTTCGTTATCTCGACTCTAATAAACAATTATAGATCTTTATTTCCACTCTGATAAACCGCTATAGCTCGTAAGAAGAAAGAATAGTTTCATTTAGTAGATCTTGTTCCAGAATCTTTAACTGAACTAAATATATCCATTAACTTCTCGCGGTTCTAGTTTTACGATTAAAGATTTCCAATAAAACAAGGTTAAGTTCACTTCACTTCGACGTTCCCATGCAAAGCAGTCATTGTAGATAGACTTAAAGTTAGTCACATTACCTGGAATGCTGCTACAAGAAGAAGAAATGACTATTTTTCACGGCATATCTCCTCTTACAAAAGAATCACCATGTGCTTATTCGGCCTCCCCCTTTTCATATCAGGATTATCCACTTTCCGTCCATCACTCATAAAGAATAATATTACCTTCCATCGCTTTACCCCTTTGTGAGTCTCGTTATATAGAATAGAACGACGAAATAGCTTCTAATACATCACAAATTAAATTTCTTTTAACAAAAAAAGGAAGCACCAAAACACCAGTTTTCCGGCGTGGGTAGAGAGTACACAGTATATATAAAAACAGTCGTTTCACCGCGTCACTTCTCTCTCATTCTCTCTGTCGGAAATTTCGGTGAAGTTTTTTTCACAGCTTTATTAGACGAAATAAAGATAATTTACACAAAATGCAGACATTAATGAACAAGATATATAGAAAAGAAAGAATACTACAACCTTAATTCGAACTATAAATCAACATTAAAGACTGGCCTCATTCCGTAATGCTCCTATGCCTGTATATTCTCCTACTCTGTCGACTCAGAAAAAGAACAAGAACATTGACAAAACTCAAGAGCAGTTTACTACGAGAACCACCGTCCAAACACAACAAAATCTGCATTTCAACGCAATGTTTGCGAAAGAATAATAAACATAAGGATACTTTAAATCGCCCTATTATAAAAATACGATAATAATATGACTAATATAATCCAAAATTCACATTGAGCCTATTAACTTGTCTGTAACAAACAAGGTATGTTACAAATTGATCGAAAATTACCAATATTAGTGTCTAATCCATGGTTTTCGGGATCATTCAGATGAACAATGACATTTCCGATCCGGTTTAAATCCAAAATCAGCCCCGCCACGTGGGGGAGGGGGAGAAGATATATATATATATATATATATATATATGATCGAGAATGGCCACTATCAGTATCGAATTTATAGTTTTCTGGGTCCCTTAGATGAACAGTGATAGTTTCGATCTCGTTTAAACCCAAATTCAAACCCGCAACTTGGGGGAGGAAGAGATATTTAAAAACCATCGAAAATGACAGATATTAGTGCTGAATCCACATTTTTGGGGGTCGCTGAGATGAACGGTGACACTTCCGATGTCATGGCCTGCAACATGGGGAGGGGAAAACATATAAATGCTCAAAAATGATCGATATTAGTGTTGAATCTATAGTTCTTGCGGTCTCCGAGATGAACAGTAACACTTCTGATGCTGTTTAAATCCATTTTCAGCCCCGACACTTGGGTGACGAGGAGGGGTGACATACATTGAAATGATCGAAAATGAGCAATATCAGTGTACATTTAAATTATTTATTTCAACCTAGCGAAGCGGGTAATATATGCTAGTAGGGAATATATTAAAAAGGTCCTGTAACAGTGCCTCGTCCTTGGCGAATGACTAGCTTCATTTGTTAGGGACACAACGAAGAAATAATCAGTTTCATACTGGTTAGTGCTAGAGCAAAAATAGCAGCGCGATTCAATTTCTATGAAAATCTGCTTTTAAAATGACATGACACATACTATGATTTCCATTTAACACAACTGCATATAAATTCAAGATGGTGGACGTCACTGCGATCCATTCACTATGTATTACAGAAATCCCCATACTTCCACAATTATCACTGGAAATTTAGTACACATATCAGATTGTTTTAAACATGGTTCAGGACTAGTTCACCTGTCGCAGAAAAAGTTTATTCCATTTCTGATGGGCAAATTCGGTTTCAAAAAATGTACATAAAAAAAAAATCCCAGTGAAGCAACAGCTGCCTACTACAATCGCAATTTTTTTAATGCACACTCATGTCCAAAATGATTGTCGCATATCTATAACTGTCTTTTTGTAAGAATATAATTTGATAATGATTTTGCAGGATACTTTTAATACTGATACTATGTGTATAATCGAGAAATGTATATTTTGTGGTAAATTTCATAGAAGAAGAATTATAAATACGAAAATTAGACTGAGTAAAACAAAATGTTGCTAAATGGACAAGAAAGTTTTATTTTCGTTTTATTGTTCTTATTTACTGCTCTCTTGACATGAAATTTGCCACATACATGTCTTTGCCGATTATACACATACTAACATTATAAGAAATACAGGGTGAAGTCGTTCTCAAATTATATTCTTACAAAAACATATTTATAGACATGCGACAATAATTTTGGACATGAATGTACACTACGAAGATGATTTTTCTATACCTTTGCTTTTTTTTTTTTTTTTTTTTTTTTTTTTTTTTTTTAACGTTACATGCTAAAAGACATATGACAGACCGGCAGGAACAAATTTGCTAACGTCTTATAGTGAGCAGATAATGACTCCAAGACAGTTGTATGACTAGGCGAAGTAAAATATAAGATATACGAATTTCACATTCATAAGTATATCATGAATGTGGAATACGAAGTTGAAGTGTCAATATTGTTTGACCGCTTTCCTAAGGTTAATTTTATTCCTGAATTTCAAAAGATTCATACTACAATTGTTGCTAAAAAATATTATGATGTGAAACATTATTCTAAGAACAGTTCAGTCTAATGAGATGTTTAGATTCTTTACAACTTGAAGAGATTAATGACTTTTTTTAATATATGTTTTCAATAAACACTGGCGCCTCGGATTTGCCCGGAATGTATTTGAAGACACAAACTATGCATAAATTAATTTTATCCTAATGGAATACCAAGATCCTTTGTATTTCCACAGCAACCAGACATTTGTTGGTTGCGCAAGTTTACTGTTACAAAAATTTATCCTTGCATGCCATAGGATGAATGTACACATTAAGGAAGAAGAAATGCCAGGCTGCCACTCAACGGTGACTAAACGGATACAGCTGAAGAAGGTTTAACGTGTGCAGTATATATGTACTTTTTACCGAAGAAAATTATCTTTTCTAATAATATATGTATATATTTTAACTAAGAAGATGCATTATTATTATTATTATTATTATTATTATTATTATTATTATTATTATTATTATTATTATTATTATTATTATTATTATTATTAAAACTTACAAACAGAAAAAAAAAAATTCATAAAAGTTTTATAGAAAAGGTACTTGATAATACATATTGAAGTGAATATTTTTTACATAACATTGCCTTCAAAGTTTCGAATCACAGCATAAGAAGTTGTACAATTTCAGTCCCTCTACACTGGAAAGGAGAAATTTTAAGAAGGTTGATTCATTCTTTCACGTGATTTGATTGACTGTTTTAGTGAGATGATTAGCAGCATTTCGCTAGATGTAAATTTAAAACTACTGCTTTTAGTTTATTCTTTGTTTGTCTGTTCGCTTTTAATCACCTGAAACTAAAAACTTTGAATGTTGGAGCACTAGGCGACACTGAACTTATCATGTTTAGTTAGCCTCCATTTTCCATTAAATGTGATATTAGCTCTTTCCCTTTTTCTTTCTTTCTTTCTTTATAACGATCCTGTACATGTTTATATTACAGTGTCATACAAAATGCTATATTTTTGTTCAAAGCTATTCGTGACAGGAAAAAAAAAAAAAAAAAAAAAAAAAAGTGAGAGAAGTAGTATTAGTAATGGTGTCATAATCTGACACTGTAATATCAAGGCAATGTCCAAAAGATACAAGTGTGTGCATTCGAAGTAAGCTTATTTCCTGAACTGACGTCACTTGATGCCGAAAAGTTCAAGTTCACAAGTCTGTGAGTGTGTAATGTGAGAAGATCTAGACTACATTAATATACTTGTGAACATAAGATGGTAGTTACTCGAAGAGCAAACAATGATACTAATAACTTCTAAATAACATTTTAAAAAGCATATTATTAATATTTTTTGTTAAGGTGAATAATTTGTAAGCTGATGTTATAACGATTTCCTTCATAAATGTAAAAATTAGTGCTCCTATAAGTGGACTATCAAAATGTTACAAAATAACAGAAACTTATTTGTTATGTTCTCTATGCGAGTATACAACAGAATATAAGATCGTGTAGGAAAATTGACCGAATATTTTAACGATATGTGTGATTAAAATATTACATGTAGTTCACGTAGTTTGATTGTGTTAATTAGACTATCGATACTGCAGTTATTACGTAAATTACGAACTTTAATAGCATAAGATGAATTAAAATAGAGTAGCATAAAGAATACTTATAATATTTATTACTCTATGGCTACAAATACAGAGGTTGTTCAGTCTACATTTGGCCAATTTCGACTTACCTAAAAATTTACAAGAATCCATGGCGCCAGGTCCGTAAGTGCTCGAAGTGTTTCCCTTGGTTCCTAACAATAGCCCGACAGCGTAATTTCCACTGTAATAGGCTTCCCTGAGGAACTGGGAGGGGAATCTTGTCCCATTCCCTTGCGCAGCTTTCCAAAGTCCTTCCACAGTTATCACACGCCGTTTTCTCAAAGCCCGTTTCAGCAATCCAAATTCACAATAGTCCATAGGACTTGCATCTGGAGATTTAACAGGTACCTCATTGAAAGGTCATCATTTTGGTCACAGAGCGGAAACCCACACACTTGGAAACAAATTTAACACAACACTCACAACAATGGTCCGGTTTCGTGCGTTATTGTCGTCCGCGCGGAAAAACAATTCCGTTCTCAGGAAGCCACTGCACAACACTGCAGGACGCCACGAGCCAGGTCGGGTGAGTCCATTCTCCCCGGGAGGGAAAAGGAACGAAATCGGCCAAACGTAGGGTGAACAACTTCTGTATTCATTCGTAGGTACACAGTAAGGTACAAATTGCTATTTTTTACTCTAAACAAATGAATTTCTTTCAAAGGAAAGAACACTTAGTAAATAAACAAAATGCCAGATATGCATTTTCATACAATCTAGGTTAAAAGGTCAAACTGTATGGCCTTTAACAGATCTAGTAGTTTGATATATCGTTGGGAAGATAGTTTCATTATGTTTCAAATACGGCTCAGCCTTCTACATTAATTAGGTCTAATAATAAGCCATTAAATTTTGCGATATGGGCCAGAAATCAACATTTTCTTCCTAATTTTCGAGGTCACATAACTCTACAACTACATCACTCAAGATGCTAAAATTTCAAATCTCGACAAAAGCTATGACATATTACAGTTTCGTACAAATCTGAGATTTGAATCAGAAATCTCAGTTTTATTTGCTGATTTTACACAGGTTATCTCTTATATATATTCCCAATACACATTGGTCGAATTCTAATTTTGGGAATCTGTACTTGGCCTAGTAGATATATGATTATTAATAACCTTATTCATGTTGCTAACCAATCCTGCTGTCCTCTTTCCATTCGCAACTATTAACATGGATAACGAGATCTCTGATGCACAGGAAACATTTGTATATAGGCGCAGAAAATATAGAGGTGTAGTTGACAAAAGATCTTCGGTAGACAAAGAAGGTGGGAAAATACCTAGGTAATAAATTATTATTATATATCTTGGTGAAACATTTGAAAGATAATTCTTTCACGGAAATTTTATGATTATCTCCCACATGAAAGCCGAGTTCAAATATTCTAATTTACAGGTTTTTTTTAATTCTTCTTTTTTTCCTACTTGTCCTTCTTTCCTTTATTTGTTTTTCGTTGCCATTTTTTTCTTTATTTCTTTCTCATTCTCTTATTCCCCTTATCTTCCTTCTTGTTCATAGTTGTGGTTTTCTTTTTGGGCCGTGAACGTTTCGGCAAAGAGTTATTGCCTTCCTCAGCACAAATCCTTTGCGAAATTTACCTGCTAGAACTACACCCCAGTTGATTATTGTGAAAATAATGCATACGGTTCCAGAAAAAAGGACAATACAGGTAAAACTTCAAACCTATATGTCATTAATTACTAACCATTCGTTTTACAAGAAATACGTTCATTCACAGGATATAAGAAGTATAATATAATAAGTATTATTTATACGAAGAAGTTTCAATAATATTTGGTCTAGGACTTAATTCGTGCGGGTGGACAAGAGATGGCGCAACGAACGGAGCGTCCCACAGTTCCATGTATCCACACATGTGTTGCAAACCCCTGTCATCGCGTATCGTTCGTAGTATAGGGCAGTGGATTAAAGCGTCAACAACACCAGTTTGTAGTTAAGTGAACATGGCGCAATTTGTGCCTGATAAAGTGTTTTTGCGGGGTGTCCTGCTGCATTACTTTAACATGCAGGAAAGTGCGACTGAAAGTCATCGTATTTTGGTGGAAGTGTATGGTGACCATGCTCTAGCTGAGCGAACGTGTCAGAAGTGGTTTGCACGGTTTAGAAGTGGTGATTTCGGCTTGGCAGACCAAGAGCGAGCTGGACAGCCAAAAAAATTTCAAGACGAAGAATTGACAGCATTGCTCGAGCAGGATTCGTGTCAAACGCAGGAACAACTTGCAGCAGCATTAGGCGTTGATCAAACAACAGTCTCCAAACGCTTGAAAGCCATGGGAATGATTCAAAAGATGTCACATTGGGTTCCACATGAATTGAAAGACAGAGACGTTGAAAGACGAAAAACCATTTGCGAATTGCTGCTTCAACGACAGAGCAGAAAGGGGTTTCTGCATCGAATTATTACGGGTGATGAGAAGTGGATCCATTACGAGAACCCTAAACGAAAAAAGGCCTGGGTGAAACCAGGTGAACCAGGTCCATCACAACCAAAACGAGATATTCACTGTGCAAAGGTTATGCTGTGCATATGGTGGGATATGAAAGGTGTGGTGTACTATGAGCTGCTGCAACCGGATCAAACTATGAATGGAGAACGTTATCGACGACAATTAATGCGTTTGAAGCAAGCTCTGGCCAGAACACGACCAGAATGGGAGAACAGACATGATAAACTTATTGTTCAACATGATAACGCTCGCCCACATGTCGCAAAACCGGTCAAAACCTATTCAGAAAATGTCGGATGGGAAGTTTTACCCCACCCGCCGTATTCACCAGACGTTGCTCTTTCGGACTACTACTTGTTCGATTGCATGAACAACGATTTGATTGGACAGCGGTTTACTTCTTCAGATGTCGAAACATGGGTCTCTGACTGGATCGCTTCCAAGGATGAGGTCTTCTTTCGCCACGGAATCCGTACATTGCCTGACAGATGGGCGAAAGTGGTGGCTAGCGATGGACAATATTTTTCTTAAGGTATTTATGTATTTTGTGTTTGTACTACAGCTTCAATGTGTGCGTACCAACCGCACGAATTAATTCCTAGACCAAATAATAATAATAATAATAATAATAATAATAATAATAATAATAATAATAATAATAATAATAATAATAATAATAATAATAATAATAATAATAATAGTAGTAGTAGTAGTAGTAGTAGTAGTAGTAGTAGTAGTAGTAGTAGTAGTAGTAGTAGTAGTAGTAGTAGTAGTAGTAGTAGTAGTAGTAGTAGTAGTAGTAGTAGTAGTCGTCGTCGTCGTCGTCGTCGTCGTCGTCGTCTGCAATTCTATGCGTTATTTTTACAGTAAAGAATATCAACACAGTTGTAGTTCCTATGCATCATAGTTTAGTTTTTATAGCATCTAGCATCACCTTCTGGGTGCTTTCGACAAGTACAACTTTAGTTAATATTTAATATGCATCCTCTCGAGTCATTAAGAATCGAACAAATTTTACTTTTATTATTTTACCTCCTGCTTCGTCCTTAAGAATGCAAGTGTTAGTAACAGTAAGCACGCTATTTTTACTTCACATGCTTTGAAATAATACTGTATGAATATACCAGCATCAAATATTAGGTAGATTTATATATTTTTCTTCAAAGTTAGATACTTACCTATCATCCGTTTCCCAGTCCACTAACGGCTGATGCTCTTTTTGAATGGCAGTAGTTTGATATTGAGTCTTACTTGGTATTGGAAGCCTTTGAATAGGAATGAGTGACGCATTTTTCTTATATTCTTGGTTCCTGTGTATCTTCTTAGCTTGTTCTATTCTCAGCTCTGTTGGAAAGATAATTTTATAGCTAATCAACACGTTTAAAATGGAAATCCAAAAAGCTACAATCTGATATACAGCCTTACTTTTACACATGCAATTAACATAATGTAGCCGTTGTCTTCATCATAGATCAAGGACAACATTACAATAAACTTACTATATTACTAATTAATCCAGAAATACCCACAGATAGTGTTAGTGTTATTGTTAGTGATTACGAACAAATGTAAACTGGTTGAAAGCATTTGGAAAAATGAAACAAAGTATATTTCCTTACTGATATAGATTTACTGAGATTGTTAATTAGGTTCTATTGGCAAAAATTGGGATGCCAAAGAGTGCGTACTGGAATTAAAAAAAAAAAAAAAAATACACGCAGAGTTTTAGAGTGGTTAGTGTGATTCACATATTAAGGATCAGTCACTAAATTTAGATGTTCAACATAAAGATGAATACAGGCATTTATATATTTCCTCCTGTTATGCTTCTATAAAAAGAATATCTGATGAAGTAACAAAGGAACTGCATAGTGATAAATATCAGAAAATTCTTACTTTTAAGAATAAAGATTGATGATTAAACAATTTAATTTCTTTTCTGCAAGAAGTGTCCACGAAGTTATCTATAAAATGCAATCTTTCAATATTCTGAGGCACTCTCGTAGTTTTAAATAGACTTTCTAATTATGTCATATGTGCGTGGTCAAACAAATAAAGAAAAAATTGAATACAACAGTAACTTAATACAACTGAAAAAAGAAAAAGGATAAGAAGACAAACTTAATCAGGTCAAATATTGTGTCTTCTGATCATTAGACAATCTATTCTCTATCTCAATATTCTATATACTATCATCCAACGACTTATATACTAACTCCCGATTGATATTTAATCTACAGAAAGACTGAATCCAAACTTTATCCTAAAAGAAAAAGGTGAAAAAAATAAGTTGAATAACACCTACTTAAAAAATAAAAAAAAAATTCAACGATTATGCTCATAGGCTAACGGAGAGATGACGATGATAATAAACTGAATGCTGGAATGAAGAAAATTGCATCCAGGAAATTAAATGAAAGAATTCAAGATCAAATGAAAAAGGAAATGGATACAAGTTTACATGCACGGGGAATAACAATAGAAAGAATGGCGTGGGAATTGTCTTGATAAAAAATCTGAAGAAAAAAATCTGTGACGTAACAAGAGTAAACGACAGAATTATGGTAGTCAAGCTCGTGCTACAAGAAAGAGAAACCGTGAATATAATCAGCGCCTATGTTCCACAAGTTGGATGTGATGAGGTGACATAGTAAGGATTTTGGATGGAGCTAACGGTACTCTGCAGAATTTCTCGTTACATGAGATCTAAATGGGTACTAGGGCGATCAAAATCAGGATATGAAAGAATACTTGGAGGATTCGGATTGCAAAGCAGAAATAAGGAAGGTGAGAACATACTATACAAGTGGCAAAAGTATACGATCTTACTATCCTGAATACCTTCTATAAGAAGAAAGAACATTTAATTACCTATAAGAGTGGCACCTCAAGGTTTCAGATCGACTTCATCTTATGACGGTGACAAAACCTACATGATGGAAAGAACTGCAAAGTAATACCAGAGTCTAACGGAGCAAGACCACTTAGTACTAGTCGATATCTACATCAACGGAAAAGTAGGAAGACGACGACAAAATTAAGTGCTGGAAATCAGATACGACAAGTGCTGAAAATATTCGAAAGGAAATTACCACATCGCAAGTACCGTAAATGAAGGGAAAAGAGGTGTATATGGAAGAGGAGTGGACCTGAGCATCAGTAGCTCTCATGTAAACAGCAAGAAGGTTTGGGAGAAACAAAAGGGAGATGCCTCATTGATATAAACAAACGTGGTGGTGGAATAAAGAAGTTCAAGCAGCTGGGAAAGACATTAACAAGACCTGAAAAATTAAAAGAAAGCAAACAAGAACATCAAGAAGGTAGTTAGTATAGCAAAAAGCAAGACTTATGGTGAGTTGTACAACAACAATCTGAAACCAGAAGAGGGAGTAATTAAGACTTAAAGCTTTCGAAGGTGACTGAGAGACAAAGGAAAGATATTTTACATGTACGCTGCGCCAAGGATGAAAATAACAAAGTTCTGACAAGTGAGAAGAAGATAAAGAAGAGGTGGGAGGAATATTTCCAGAAACTTCTCAGTAAAGAAAATCAGACAGAAACTTGCGAAATATCTACCCATGAATTAGGGACTTATTCGGCCTGTAACTATAATAAAGGGAAAAAAACGACATGAAAAAGATAAAACAGTAGCAAAGTCCTATGGCAATATCTTTATCGAATCATGGGAAAGTTTAGGTAAAGAAGGAGTGCAATGGTTTACTCGAGTATTCAATAGGATATTGAAAAACGGAAATATATCAAAAGAATGGAGAAACAGCTATGCTGTGACGAATTTTAAAATCAAAGGGGATGTGCAAGAATGCGGCAACTACAGAGTTATAAAACTTATGAGCTATACAGTGAAATTCTCGGAGTGTGACTGAAGCAAGACTGAAGAAAAAGACGAAATAATAACCTGTTGGTTTTATGCAATATTTGCACTTAGGATACTAATGGCGGAGCACAGAGAATATCAGAAAGACTTTTATATGGTTTTCGTAAATGGATGGAGTTATAAATTAAAATGAATTTTCCGATCAGCCATGTACAAACATCTTCAACGGTATAACTAACTAACTAACTCTATGGCCTATGGAACCCGGAGGTTCAATGCCGCGTTCACAAAAGCTCTCCACTGACTTCTATCCTTAGCTAACTGCATCCAGTTTCTACTCTGTATTCCAATCTCTGCGAGATCCATCTTAATATTGTCCTCCCATCTGCGCCTAGGTCTTCCTAATGGTCGTTTTCCGATTGGTCTTCCAGTCAAGGCTTTGAAAGCGTCTCTACTTTCTTCCATTCTAGCTACATGACCCGCCCATCTAAGCCTCCTAGACTTGACGACCCTAACAATGTTGGGTAAACCGTATAAATTATGTAGTTCCTCGTTATGAAGTTTCCGCCATTCCCCATTCCCGTTCCTCATGGGTCCGAATATTCGTCTCAGGATCTTGTTCTCAAATACTTTCAGTCTATGTTCTTCCCTCAGAGTAAGTGACCATGTTTCGCAGCCATACAGAACTACAGGCATGATTATCGTTTTGTATATTTTAAGTTTCAAATTCCTCGACAGAATTCGCGACGACAAGAGATTTTGAACCGAATAGTAACACGAATTCCCTGCTTTTAGTCGACATTTAATTTCTCCGTGAATATGATTTTCCTCTGTTAATATTGATCCTAGATATTTGAAAGTATCCACTTTATCAAAAGTATTATTTAGTATTTTAACGCATCCATAATTTGCTGTATTCCGGTCCCGACGCATTTCCATGTATTTAGTTTTCTCTGCATTTACTTCTAAACCCATGTCCCTGCAAGCGTTTAATAAGATCTCTGCATTTCTTTCTATTGTTCTCCTATCATCTCCTATTAAATTTACATCATCAGCATATGCCATAACCTGGTGAATACCGTTCAACTGTAAGCCCTGGTTGCTATCTTTGATTTTCCTTATAGCGTATTCCAAAACGAAGTTAAATAATAATGGCGATAACGCATCTCCTTGTTTCAGGCCATTTTCGACGTGAAAGCTCGTGGACAAAAATTTTCCTACCCGGATTTTACTTTGGGATTCATTTAAACATATCTTAATTAATCTAATTAGCTTTCTCGGTATTCCAAGTTCTGCAAGAACGTTGTATAATGTTTCTCTCCTAACCAAGTCGTACGCCTTTCTAAAATCAATAAATAGTTGATGTACCGGGGTATTGTATTCCCACTTCTTTTCGAGTATTTGGCGAATGGTAAATATTTGGTCGATAGTTGATCGATTTCGTCTAAATCCGCACTGATAATCTCCAATAATTTCATCTGCGTATGAGGTCAGTCTTGCTAGCAGAATATTTGAAAGGATTTTATAGGATGTTGACAGAAGAGAAATGCCTCGATAATTATTACAGTCAGTTTTGTCGCCTTTCTTGTGGATTGGAACAATGATTGATTCTTTCTACTCTTGTGGCAATTCTTCCTTGTTCCAGATAAGGAGAATGAGTTTGTGTATCTTGTTCCACAATTTTTCGCCTCCAGCTAAAATTAACTCAGCCGGAATTTCATCTACACCCGGAGATGTGTATTCAACGGTATAGCATCACGAAATGACTAAATCAATAAATTTATTTTTTCAATACTAGTTCAGGTTGCTTTGGTGTAAAGGAAACGCTGTAAATATATTTTAGAGAAGCTATATGCCATTGTTCACTTTCTAGCTTACTACAGCTTAGCATTCAGGAGTCATAGATAAGATTTAAATGTCAATTTTAGCATTAAATTACAATTCCATATTTGCTGCTCTATTTTAGTAGAGCGAAAGTTCTCACCGCGCTCCTTCGCCTTAGGCCGCCTCTGATTAACGCTCTGGCACTGAGCCACCGTGGCCTCTAATCACTAACTGATACGGTGAGATGCATATTTATTAAGAGTAAATAAAAATTCTCGCACGTTAAAACATCCACAAAATAAAAAACTGAGAACCGTTTCGAAGCATTCATCACCTCTTTATCAGCACATCTAAAGACAACTTGTTGATACATAAAGATATTATGCATAAAATTATTTGCTTGCCCATCCTGTAGAATAAAAGTGATACATAGAATAAATCAGCAGGTCGATAGTAAGACTTCATTCTGCTCCTAATTTATGGGTAATAAAAAAATCCATGGTATGTACTTCTATGTGAGATCACAAATAACAAACCCTCAATTGATCAGCAATCGATATTCAATTAACAGTCTTAAACTGCGATCACTCAGCAACCTGACGATAACGAAATATAAAGCGTCACATTTTTTTTTTTTTTTTTGGAACACTTACACATACTTAAGAAGTACTTGCTATGTAATAAGATTTGTAAATAAAACCTATGAGCGAATTTCTTTTTTTGGATGTTTTAACTTACGAGAAATTTTATTTATTGTTAATATACACTTATACTTTTTTCTTCACAATCAATTAATTAACGCAATTTCCGCTCCATTTTTTTTATATATAAATATCAATTAAATAGAAACAGCTGAACGTGGAAACACGACAGATGTCTGGGTTGCCAAGGGTCAGGCGACGACCCTAGTACTGAGCTGTTGAAACTCCATACTACGTAAAAATCTGTAGAACAGTAATGTGCAATGAACTGAGCAGAAAGTGATAGCATAATAAACGATGTATCTGATTTACAAACAAGGCACATTGTTGGTGCTTGGTTATGTGGTGTGAATATGACGAAAGTGGCAAGTGTATTGGGTATATCATGAGAGACAGTGTCAAAGTGATGAAGGGCAAAAAAATTCAGGGCAAAAGCACTTCAGCGAAGAGGAACAATGGTTGAAAAAAAAAAAAAAAAACCTCAGTGACAGGACCTGACAAACACTAAAGAGGATTGTCATTGAGAACTGTTGTGAGACTACGGTGCGAGTAATGGAGGAGCTCAAGCAGTACTTCCCACAGGCTGTGCCGACAATCACAGTCCGTTGTGAGTTACATGACATGCACATACAGGGTCGTGTTGCACAGCCGAAACAACTCATAACACTTTAGCCAATAGTGCACGAATAAGCAACATTGATAACTAATAACTGTATCTCAAACCACCTTACTGGGCTGAGTTTATATGTAGTGGACGCCCGAAGGAGCATATGATCAGTAGTGCCTTCAGCCAATCGTTGAACATGGGGGAGGCTCTGTAATGCTGTGAGCCACAATATAATGGTTTTCAGTAGGTTCTTTGCTGATGTTTACCAGTCGCATCTCTCCCAGTAATTATGTAGTCATGTTAAGGGACCATGTGCACCCTATGATCCAGATCTCGCAAAGGATCCCGTTCCGTTATTTTCTCGCAATGACGGCATATTTGAGGAAAATAATGTGCACAAATACACAACTGGAGCTGTTAAGGTGTGGTTTGAAGAAAATCGGGATGAAGTTGAAAAGCTCCTCTGGCCTGCCCAACCTCCGAACCCGAACATAATTGACTATTTGTGGTCCGTTTTGGAGACACGAATCCGGCAGCGCAATATCCGCTTCCATCTTCTCTCAATGAACTGAGTAACGCACTGCACGTGGAATCGTGTAATATTCTACTTGGCACCATCCACGACCTCTATTCCTCCATTTCATTTTGCATCAGAGGTATTCTGAGGAGGGAATGCGGAATTATATATATTATGTATATGTGGAAGTTCTGCCTGAAGGCAGGCTCTACTCTCTGTTAGGTGGACCTCTGTGCTACTAAAAGCATTGGTACGGTGAACAGCTTCTTTCCCCCATATATTAGGAGTATAAAAAAGTGAATATTAGGGAACCGAAGTGAAGGAATAGACTGAAAATTATGATCAGGCATTACACGTACTAAAGAATTAAATAGTAATGGTTTCAGTATCCAGAATCTTACCTGCATATGTCAAATACATTCTACAGATACAAGACTCTCTGATATCTTATATTCAATCACGAGTGACACTAATATCCTATACCTTGGCATTTTACAAATCATAATTATTGGGTCATAAATTTCTATTTCTTTTAACAATTTCAGGAATTTCTGACCAACAAGATAGAATCAGTTTACGCAATTGTAGAAAAAATACAATTGTGAAGGTATACTATACCAAGTTTTCTATGCAGTTCTTTACGGTTAGTCTTCTTAGGTGTTCCTACGGTCGTACTACTTGGTGAGCTATCGCTACTGGCCTACAAGAAAAGTTAAAGGTTAGTTGGACTAACACTGTTAATCTGTTAAGAAGGTAGGGTTATTTTCGTTATTGTGTAAAACATACAAGGGCTGAATAAAAGGTAGTGGCAAACTGCTGTTATTCTAACCTGGCATTTCTGGTGGAATAAATACCAGTTACAATGTTTAAAAGTAATCGCTTATCATGTATACAATCCCTTGCCATACCTATGGAAGGGGTTTACGCTTCGTACACCATAAGCATGTCCATCTTTATAGATGTTTCGCCGGAACCACCCTATGGAACCGGTAATGGTTTCTCTTGTATCGTCACGCTTTAAGCGAAATGATTCTTTCATATTGATACAAACATCGTAATCACACGGATGTATATTCGAGAAATACAAAGGATGTTGGAGCATCTTCCATCCTTAGTTATGCAAGAGATCTTGAACAGCATTAGCTGTATGACACCTGGATTTTCATAAAAAGATAAATGAGTATCGTTTTTAGTAAGTGCCGTCACTTTCTCCAGAGTGGGGGGACGAAGGTAATGTTGCAAGAAATTGTACTAGTAGCTGCATCTACTGTCGGCCTGTAAGGTACAGGATGGTGCAGGATTACCCCACAGATGTCTATTAACAATAAACATTACCTTCACATGCAATTTGTATAACTTACGAATGCTGTGCAAGATATGTAGTACTGTCTTCTGGCATACACCTACTTCCGCAAGCAACTCTCGCGTATTTCATCAGTTCAAGCAGCGAAAAATAAAACTGGATTGTGTAGTTGTCAGATTGGAGTCGTCCTGAAGAGTATTTCTGCCTCTCCGAAATACC
The DNA here is from genome assembly GCF_964235325.1 of Thermobia domestica. Classification (NCBI taxonomy): domain Eukaryota; kingdom Metazoa; phylum Arthropoda; class Insecta; order Zygentoma; family Lepismatidae; genus Thermobia; species Thermobia domestica. The sequence goes on along the minus strand of NC_137455.1, from coordinate 125,207,337 downwards.
GATATTCACGGATCGTGCCATTGTTCGATACCACAACGCTTTGCAGCCACACACTTTACGCAATCCCTGAAGAATTCTATGCACTCTGATCGCAGGCCACTTCAATTTCACTTTATACATGTTGCTCCACTTTTATATGCGTTTTATTACGCTTATTAATATAAGCGCTGGGGCGCTTGAGATCATGCTTCTTATGTGAAAGCAGTGTTGCCACTATTATTATCCAGCCTATGTATTTCGACATTTAACATTCCATTGGTTATTAAAATACATTACACTTATCTAGACCAGCAATTCTCAAACTTGTGGTTTGCGAACCTCCAGAGTAAAGATTCAAAGATAAATCTCAAGCTGCAACTATCATTTTACTGATTTTTTAAAAAAATTTAATTCTAAAGAAACAAATGGAATGCACGAAACACCTGTAACGAAGTAGTTCTTATTTTAAACTTTATAATATAGTAATTACAATATTTTACCAAAGTATTAATAATACTTTAATAATTCCATTATATATGTTACTCCCCCCTCTTTCCCCCCCAAAAAAAAAGAAGAAAGATAAGCGAAGTTACATCTTTGACGCCCTTTTGAACATTCGCCACCTTAACCATTAAAATGATAAGCCTTTTTTGTAACACAAAATGATGAGGTGAGCCCATTGGACTCAACTTGTTTTTCCTGTACCATTTTGAATTTTAGGCCTACTTTTACGCAATAAACTTTTCACATGCATCAAGGACTGCATGCTTATTACCTTGAGTTCTTCCATTATAGTAAACAAAAATGTACACGAGAGACAAAATATGTTCATCTATAATAGTGAGTCCGTTGGACTCATGTTACCAGTTTGTGCTACATTTTTGCAAAAATGCTATTAAGAAAACTAATGATCCAATTAATACAATTAATCCGTAGTTTCATTCAATATATGCTAGTACGAGCATATATTGATGGTGGCATATATAGTGCTTATAGTACACTACTGAAATTGATTTATTTTCAGAGATGTGTCCAATGGACTCACCATACCATTTTAAGGGTTAAACCAACATCAAATTCATTAATTTAGTTAATACTAAAGTTTAGATACCAGTGCGGTCAAATAGATATAAGATGAATGGTAAGGAGTTTCGCTACAAAATGTATTGGTTTAGGCTAATACACTAAAAGTAAACTCCATGATGTTACAGCCCACTAAAGGTTTTCATCTTCCCAGCTTGAACAGAATCGTCAGATACTGAGTGTTTCGTATAGATTTTGACCCTCCCCTCCCCCATAGAATATGCATTTTAATCAAAGTAACACGATTAAAAAACCCTGTACGTGATAACTACATCCAAAAATTTATTTTAAACGGTTCAACTGTTTCCCCGTGATGCGAGCACAAACAAGATCCTTTTAATGTTTATATACCGGTAATAGATTACAGCTAAAAACACTGTCACAGTGAACTTGATAGAGCGTAAATAAAATTCGTTATGTATGATTCCCAAACCTTTTACGTTTTCAATAGTATTCTGTTTTGGAGATAAATACATATTTTACTCCAATTCTGAAATTAGGCATATACTAAGAAGAACGATTAAAGAAAGTTATTATAATCACATCAAGGATATTATTTCAATCCAAGTTTTGAAATGGAAGTGGGTTTTACCCCCCCCCTTCCCCCCCCCAAAAAAAAAACACTGGGGAATTTTGGATTGGGGAAAATTCCAAGTTCACATGAACATAGGTCCTATTTTTAATGGCTTGACAGCCACAAGTTGTAAAACATTTTTGACCTTATGCTGGTTCTTGTTTATCCTGTACAGAGGTGAGACATAGCGCATTTAAAAGGTGATGAAATGGCCTTCTCAACGGAATGCAACATGTGGCAGTGAAGTCTTCGGAAGGAAAAATATTTAAGGAAATTTGAGAAAGGGAAAATATGAAAAAATGAACTTTGAAGGTCTATAGCTCCCCAATTATGGGACTTATCGTAGTCGGGTCAAGACTTCACTTAGGAACTGATATGTGCGCTATCCAAAAATACATGTTTCAGAATCCGAAGGTAGTCACGCAACAGTTTTTATAGAGGGAGTTTGACTACAGTAGTTTAATTTGAAGTATTCACCAACTACCTCTATAAAAACTGTTGCGGAAATGCAGCACGATTTTGAAACTTGGATATTAGGATAGGGCATATCCTAGTTCCTAAGTGAAGTCTTGACCCGACTACGGTAGGTCCCACAGTCTTGGACCTTTAAAATTCATTATTTCATGTTTTCGGCACCCTATAACTCCGAAAGGAAGCATTTGTGCACCCAGGTTGGTCTATACTTTTTGTGTTATTTTGGTATCAGGAACCACCTCCCAAATGTTGTCGGTGTTATTTAGAAACACTCTATATACCGTATATATGGACAAAAGCTAAAGTGAATATCTAGCATATTAAGGAAGAGAGTTTATCCAAATAAGGAAACAGACAGTTAAGAAAGCCTCATGTATAGAATATAAGAAACATAATAAAGGTTTTTTCTTTTTTATTTATTATTATTATTATTATATGAAACCACACATGCAAGTTCAAAGATATGGAACTGATGTTTAAGTTTTAGAGAAAAGAAACATCTTCCCAATCTAAGCTTTGCTTTTCTACAAACCAAGCCAGCCTTCCAATATAACATACTGGTCATAGAGCATTACAAACCAAAGACAAAATACGGTACCACATCAATATATGGATTCACTTATTTCATTTTTAGTACCCTTATGAGCGAAATTGTTGGTGTTTTCATTTCGCATTTTGCCCTTACTTGGGCAAAGTCTTATGTCCATGCAACTTCCTCCTGTTTTCTTTGGTAAAGCCTCATTTTTTGTGAAAATTTGACACTTTTCGATTTATATCTCGAAACATAAAAATTTCCAAACTTAATTTCATCTGCGAAACTTATTGCTTATGACCGCCCTTTCACAAATACTAGGTACCATTGCTCTAATATATGTAGATTTCCTGCCATAGAAAATCCGTTCTCCTGTAAAATGTAAAAAAAGTACTTGAGGCCATATCCAACTCAAGGCTTACGTCCGGAGATATAAAGTAAACACTACAGTAGGGAAAAAAAAAAAAAAAAAAAAAAAACATGAACCAAGTCTGTGTAGGGTTAAGCTGGAGGGCACGTGTAGTAGTACTTCCGTAAAGAAGCGGAGTCTCAGTGAGGGTGATGAGAAGACGAGGTTTTCACAGTGATACGAGTTTCTGAAGCGCTTGTAGTAGTTTAACGCTACACTTGTAACATTAATTACCGCTTTTGTTAGTGTAGTATACACTGGAATTGATTTAAAATAGCTCGTCCTAAATATGGTAATTTTACGCTTAACATTAGTGATTGTAATGAAAGAGGATCGTGTAGGATATTAAATTCCACAGCCAGAGGAAATTCTGACAATGGAGGAAACCAGTTAATTAATGTTTTTAAGCGTAACTTTTTAAGTATGAAAGCATTACAAAAATTAAAATGAATGATGGATATCAAAGACAACTGTGACATACTAATTTCCACCAGCGGAGTATTTCAGAATAATGTAAGAAATAGTGTAGCTATTTCATAACCTGCTCCTTGCGGACACCTCCCCGCGCCCCCCCCCCCTACTGCGCTTCTAAAACAACCAGTGAAGTTATAACGAAATAATTGCAAATAATAGTATAGGTAGTCATTTCCACGGCATATCAATTTGCATGCATATTATCAATTTGTATGCAATTATTTCGGCATGCGTCAGAGTAAAACGTAGTCCAGAAAACATTTAAAGAAACAAAAGTAAAATAAATATGCAATTTTAATTTGACAAATTATTCTTAATCTGCACCGAAGTGGTACTCTTTCTATAGAGTATTAAATTTTACCTGTAAATTGAGAAAAATATGGTGTGCCAAAACTTGATCTGCGCTCTTGAAATAAGAACTTTAGATAATAAGCCTTACATTACACGCTCCAGATACCGTCGATAAGACCGTTTTAAAGTGCAGGGCAGGGTCATGTTAGCTTAAGGTTAGGTAAGTTTGGATCCATTTAGTTAAAATTAATCGAGTGTAAATGCTTGTGTCTGCGTAAGGATAACAACTGGAATGAGCATTGTAAAGTTATTATTATTATTATTATTATTAGGCTACCAGTCCGTATCAGAATACAATAGGACTGTACCAAAATAAACTTTGTATGAAATATTTCATGACGTCTACATATTAATTGCTTACATAATGAATAAATACTGCTTACATAAACAATATAATAAATACTGATTAAGAATGTAAGGAAATCATACCGCAAACAATTTATCGTCTCGTGCAAGATGTTGCTTTAGAGGATCACTGTCAATGCCACTGTCTTCCATATTTATGTCTAGAGTAACAAATAGTGTAATATTTGATTGCTCACATTACGAACACCACATATTGTCGAGAACAGATTAAAAGAGTCAAACGTTGTTCAAAATCACAACAGCTGCTACTTTTTCATATGCCTACATAGTTTACGCGACTAAAGGCAGACGACATTTGTCGCACGTCTACAGTTTTTTGTTTTACAATGGAGGTGAAAAGTCCTGGAAGCCCAACCACTTGCGGAACCATTACGACCAATACGACAAAGATTCATTTACCCTTTTAAAACTAGAATGATTTTTCATTATATTGATCAAATAGTTCAAAATTCACTCTATGCGATTGCATTTGAGTCTATCATGGAAGCTCTAGAGATAACTTAACACTATTTCTGTAGGTTTTTTTGATGCCAGAATAATTAATACTGTATTTTTTTTTAAGGAAACTAACTTGATACTACGAGTATTTATGAGATAAACAGTTTGGTAGAAAGTTTATGCTTGAAGAGAATATATTTTGATGTGGAGCTCTGTCTAGATAGTGAACGACAATTAAAATCCAATGGTTCAAATAATAATAATAAATCAACGAATAGGGTTTTCGTCATAACACAGTGGATTTTTACTTGAGGATGAGCAACAGTGTCTGTTGTCATAGAAACGGGAAAATTATTTACAGCCGAAGTTGATTTGATGGTGGTTATTTTCTTTCTTTATTTAGTTGATCCAGTAATTTTGTCTTTTAAGTAACACTTGGAAGAACCAAATTACAATATGCCACCGAAGAAAGACAAGGTATGTATCCAAGTTAAGAGTAACGAATGGGCTTTATTTTATTTTAGTTATATTTTTAAAGTATTGTATAGCGCTATCATGTTAAAGGAATGGATTTAGGAATTTAGATTTCTACGCTTTGGGCATCTATGGTGATTTTAGCCCGTCACGTATGAGGGATGATGTTCCTCGGCGAGCACACTATCCGAGTATGGGCGGAGTTATAGGGGGCATGGAGGCATTGCCCCCCAACTTTGTTTTAAAAAATGCCACCTATAAAATGACCACATACCAAGACCCCCACGACCAACCAAAAGGTCTGCCCTCCCAGCAGACAATTCCTAGCTCCGCCCATGTATCCGGGGGAAGGAAAGGAAGCGGCCTGGAACCTATATGTTGGGTATTACCCCGACATTTGCTTGGTGTGAATGAGGAAAACCCAAGAAACCTCATTCAGGATGGCTGGTCTGGGAAAGCTTTATACACTTTTTCGACCGAGTGTCCCTATCGGGAATCGAACCTGAAACCGATCGCACCACATTAAGCAATGATATATATGTGAAGATATACGAGAGAGTACATCGTAAATTCAATCATATTTTATACTGTAGTAGCCTATATACTAACTTTAAAATTACAAAATACATGGGTAGGCCTATATACACAGTGCTGTAGTCCTAAAATTTTCAGAGGGTATACGCTGTTTTGTGATTATCTATGATTGTCATAAAGGATAAAGAAGTCATTTTTAATAAACAATGTACAACACATGAATTAATTAATTGAATTTAAATATAAAGGATATATTACTATTATATAATCTGAAAGCACTTCATGTTATTTTCTTGATGACATTCCTTATTCAAATCACACCATTAATGACATATGTAAATTGGTGTAGGCAGGGCCGGATTTAGCATTTTGGTGCCCCTAGGCCCAATAATTTTTTCCGCCCCCTAGTCTGGTTAAAGTTACGTTCCTAAAAACCTTTATTAAAAACTTATATCAGGCCTATATGTTAATTGCTTAAACACCACTCCACAGTGGCAATACGATGCGTACCGCTCAACGACATCCCTACAGCTAGTTCTCCCGTGTTTGAGATCAATGTTGTAACGAAGTTGATGCATAATGTTGAAAAATAGTTTAACTTTACAAAAACAATTATTTGTTCCAATGAACTTCAAAATCAGAATGCTTTATTAGCCTGATTTTTTTTAATCAATTCAAAAAATATGTTAAGTTATGGCTATTTATTTTTATTTCTAGATATTTTTAATTTTTTTTCTCTCGGCCGTGCGCCCCCTGGGAGCTTGCGCCCATAGGCCCGGGCCTACCGGGCCTATTGGGAAATCCGGCCCTGGGTGTAGGTATGAAGAGGGAACCAACTCATTCCGAGAAGGAACAGAGAAAATCGCGCCCGACGTGCTAGAAGTAAGAAAATTATGTCCAAATGTAACTCTATAAAATCATTAATACATGATTTTTTTTCAATTAATAAATTCTGTATTGCTCAAAGTTATGTATTAGCATGATATTGAAAATATCCATATTTTAGTTTAAAAATATCGAACGAATTTGGTTCTCTTCAGCTGAGAACAAGCGAAATATCAGAACCATCGACCTTCAAAACGCTAGGATATCGTCTCAGAACAAAAATACGCCACTTTGCATCGATCTATTCCCATAGCCTAAAACTAATAAATTGTGTTTTGGTCTGGTGAGTCACTTTATCATTGGAATAATGGCCTGATTAAATAAATAAATAAATAAATAAATATAAACGAAACAAAAGTAGATAGTACTATACGCTTTGAAGCAGAAGGTACACTCTAATAACTCAGAGGGTGTACGCCGTGTACCGCCGTGTACCCTCGACTACAGCCCTGTATATACAGAAGATTGAATACATACTGCCGTTGTTTGTTCTGTAATCAATGTTTATTCAAATAATTTTACTTTTGTTATTTTCGTTTACTTCTTTAAAGACAGAGTCACTATAGTGCTTTTCAAATGATAAGTTGTATAGCCTTGAGGGGGATCTACCTTCTCCAATCACAGCTACGCAGTGTGTTCAGTTTGTAGCAAGCGGCAGTAGCGTATATAGGCTGCTGACTTTTTGCACCACTTTGAATGTTGACAATACTAGACGCGCTACCTAAAAATATGGTATTACCATATTAATTGCTGTCTTTAGCAAGTTGAACACATAATTAGTGCAAACTGCATGTTTCTGCACAGTGCCGGACTGGCCACGCAATCGCCAAGAACCTGAGGCCCGAGGGGCCTCGCAGGGATCACGAGGCTCAGGACCTGTAGGCTTTGGTCGAATTTTCGCGATCGCAAATGCTTTCTTGAGTCTTCCTACCAAAAGGTTGCGGAAGCCTAAGTTCGTCTTTCAGAAAGAAGTCGTCTCAGGCAGGCACGTAGCCAAGGGGGGGGGTCCGGACCCCTCCCCTTCGAGACCAGAAATGAGAAAAAATAGGGAAGGATGAAACAAAATGAAATGAGAAAAAGAAGGATCAGCGTTAAAAATAAACTACAGGAAACTTTTGGTTAATCTTTCTTATGAGGAAATTTGCATTACTTGAAATACATGGTTGCGATTTGAGCGATATATCCTGAAAGAGTCAAGGAATTTGAAATTTCTAGAAAAGTTGCGGAATTCTCAGAATTTCTGCTACTAGTCATAGGGAGATTTCAAGCTTCCAAAAGCATAGTGCCGTTGTGTAACAGCGTGGACATTTTTTTATCATAATATTTCGTCATCGCATCCTTGCAATATCAAACATGTTATTCCAAAAACAACTTTCTACTGCTCCTTTAACCTATCATTTGAAACAGACAGTAGTTGACGGAATAATAAAAACAAAAATATATGTGAAAAGAAAGTTCTGTTAACATTTGATTCAACAGAAAAAGGAACGCAGATATTGCAAAATATTTTACAAGACATTATTGAGTATGTACTTTCTATAATAGTGAATATGTACTTTTTATAATAGTTGAGGTGATAATGAAAGGAAAATTGTTATATTTGAATAAACAGAGGAAGGATGTAAATATTGTATAATCTTTTTCAATACGTTTTTTTTTTAATATTATTATTTTACTCGAGATTTCTTCATAGTTTATTAAAATATTTACCAACATATCCTCACAAACCAATATATGTTGATAGTAAAGTAGTTTAGATTAATCAAACTCCTGGGCCTTCAGAATTTCATGTTACGCCTTCCCCCTCCCCCCCCCCCGTTACGAAATCCTGGCTAAACGAACCAATATATGTTCCAGTAGAATGATCGAGCCCCTGGTGTGATGACCACAGTATTTCATGTCACGGACCCCCCTTCCTTCCTGAAATCCTGGCTACGTGCCTGTCTCAGGCTCTACTTGCTCATATCAGTACGCCCCCGTGAGCCAGTAAAACTTCGTACTTAGCGAAGGCCTCCTCTAGTCCGTAACGGCCCCTTGCGTTTATTCGCCTGTTCACTTTTTGTGTTTACAAAAAGAAATCCATAATGTAGACAAAGTAATTGATTTTATTGCCTCATCAAGTAAAGAACTGCGTAAAAAACTGTTGAAGTAATTTCACGATTACGTTTGATTGTCTCAGTATTATTGTAACTTTCTTTGCTATCTACTTTGTACGACATATTTATTCAATACAGAAAATATGACTTTGTTAACTTACCGGTATCATGTTCTATAACTGACGTGTCAAGTTTATATATATATATATATATATATATATATATATATATATATATATATATATATATATATATATATAGGGGGGCCTTTAAGAACCCGCGTCAAGGGGCCTCAACTTAGCCAGTCCAACACTGTTTCTGTGTCAATTGGTTGTCATGATACAGACTTTTAAATGTCTCCATACAGAAAACAAATTGTGAAAATCTTTAAAATACGTTGTCTCCCGTAACTGCTAGTAAATTTTGGTTCAAACTTTTGTTCAATATTTCCCTTCTCATATGAAATCGGCTCCAATGTAAGGGAGCAAGTTGGCTAAGTGGTAGAGCGCTTACCTCTGCTGTGTAGGTCCTTGGTTTGGTCCCCGGCCAGGTAAGTTTATGATGTACAATATTATGTCCGTGAGTTTTCTCGATGTATCCCCGTTTCCTTCTACATTCTCATTTTACTTATTCTTCCATTATCATTCACTTGCCTTAATCATTCGTCCCCTTTAGCCTAAAGGTCATAAATGTGTGGCGTTAAACTGAAAAAATTTCATTTGATTTTTCAAAGAGCTCGTAATCAATCACTGAATTGTAAACAAAATAACTTACTAATACTATTTGCACTCTCTTTAGCTGGAGGATGTATATGTAACCGTACTTTTAAACAAACATTTTCATATGTATAATAAAGTCGAGACGTTCTATTTCTTTCAAAAGCAATTTTGAAACAAATATTTCTTTATCCTGTTTGGGAAATGCGATTATTTTCTTTGCGTTTCACGTTTTTCCATTTCCTCGTTTCTCTTATCTTTTACTCAACATATTTATGAGTTCGTGATTGCTGAACAGACGCGCAAACATTTAAATGGTATCTACCGTAAATTATTGTACTCGAAATAAACTTCACTGCTTCGAGACACAGAGAGGTCGTACAATTGAGTTGAAACAAGGCTTCTTACCTTTACTCGTATTTAATTGTTCTTCGACTTCTTTCTTAGTAAACAAATTCGCATTGGTTTAGTGAACTATTTTAAAACTGGTTGTCAGTTTTTGAAGTGGTTCCAAGAATTATTTCTACAGTTTCATTTTCTTAAGGTAAGAAAGAAATTCGCATCAGAGGAAGAAAGCAAAAACTTGATTTCTGAAACTATAAAAACAGAGAATTTAGAATGCATTTCGGTTCGTTTAATTCATCCGTGCTGAAGTAAGGAAGTCCTCTCTAAACCAACGAGGAAACTAATCTTGTAACCGGAAGACTGGGGATGATATATTTTGTATAACATACAGAAAAATTGCAAGAGGAAATTTTATGAAATAATGTTTAACAAAATGTCTAACCTGTTATAATAAATTTAAGACTCAGGCTAACACAGTGGCAAAATATAAACCATCATATACGATGAAATAAACAAGGAGATTTTAACAGTTCTAATAAAATAAGTTAAAAGAATCCTTGTTCATGAACTTGGGCGTGTTCCATGATCTGTTAGACTTTCGTGTCGAGGCTAGAGACACTGTGTTCAAAGAACACATTGAAGGACAATGGGCAATGATGCGAAATATACTTTACATTGAATTCAAAATGAATTGATTTCAGTTTGTGAAAAGGAATTATAAAAAATGTTTTAGTTAAGGAAGCAAATTAAAAAAATACTCTCAGTAGTTGCTGATGAAATTGTAGACATTTCTAGCGTAGAGCAGTTTTCAATATTAATTAGATATTTAGACTGAACTCTAAATCAACCCAAAATAGAAGAATTCCTGGTTTTGTGGCTTTACAGGAACTTAATGCAAAGGCAATTGTAACTGAAGTTTATCCTTTTTGTCAAAATGTGACCTTGATATGTCGAAATTATGTGGACAGGGTTATGAAAGATGTGCCACAATGGCAAGAGCGGAAGGTAGTGTGAACAAAATAATACAAGAACAATATTCTAAGGCATTGTTTTTTCATTGTGCTTAACCATAAATTAAATTTGGTTGTTAATGACACTAATGAAGTTAGGCACATCCGAAATTCAGTTGCAACTATGCAAGATATACTAAAATTTTTAGTGAAAGTTTCATCAGAAGAAATCTTGTTCTGAATATGCCTCTTCTGTGAATCACGGAATGAACGAAAGCATCAGAATATTTTCGAAAAAAAAAAATGGCAGAAATAGTGAATTGCCTAAAATAGTTGTCCTCTGGTGGAAATAGAAGCGCGCGACAACGTGGTCGTTACTTGCATTCATCAGCGTCATCTGGTACATTTATCATATCAATGCACATCATGGCCAAATACAGTGCTATTTTAGAGCCAACTACAAATGCTCTACAGAGACAGACAATAGATCTTTGCAAGGTACAAGAACACATTGAAGTTATTTTGGACATGTTTGAACATGGACATGAAGAAAACATAAAACCTAAAGTATTTGGTTTCAACTTTAGGAAAGCAGATTTTAAAAAAATATACGTTGAACTACACAAAATAAACTGGGACTGTCTTTGGCGAACAAATGATATCAATAGTGCTATCCAACTTTTACAACATGATTAATGATGTTTTTAGCATGTGCATTGCCGGTAAGAAACATGTTAATGCAAATTATCCGAGCTGGTTCACTTATTATATAATTAGAAAAATAAAGTCCAAATCATATCATCATAATAAATGGAAAAGTGGAATAACTTCAAGCCTATATCATCGTGAAAAATTTCATGAGTTACGTAAATAGATAAAGACTGACATATCACATACGTATAAAACATTCATTCTAGAATCTGAACTTTCTATTCAAAATGATCCGGGCCAACTTTGGAGTTTTGTCAAAAGCGAAACCAAACATACATTTATCAGTCTCCTTGACTTACAATGGAAAAGAAATAAATCATGACAGTGAGATTGCTCAAGCCTTCGCACATTACTTCCAATCTGTTTATAACAAAATATGACGTAGATAGTTTAATTTCTAACAAGACGGAATGCAGTAGCCTGTTGGACAACTTTCAACTTGGAGAAATATAACTTCAAGAAATTGAATTGGCTATAAATGCACTTAAACCAAAAGCGTCATGTGGACCTGATGGCATTTCTCCCAATGTTGTCAAAGGCTGTATTGATATATTCAAGTATCCACTCCATACTATATTCAATATATCCATAAGAACAGGCACTTTTATCCGGGAAAATGGAAATAAAGTTTAGTGTGTCCAGTGCCAAGGTCTGGAAATAAAAGCGAAATACAAAACTTCAGACCTATAGCTATATTATCTCCTTTTGCCAAAATTCTTGAGAGTATTTTATATACACGAATTCTCAATCACGTTAAACCAGCTATATCAATACATCAACATGGTTTTTTACGCAATAGATCTACTGCAACAAACCTACAGTTGTAACCAATTTTATAGCAACAGAGTTAGAAAAAGGCGGCCAGGTAGACGTTATTTATACCGACTTCAGTAAGGCACTCGTTGTCGTGGATCATGATGTTCTAGTGTCGAAATTAGCAAGCCTAAACTTTACAAAGTCGGCAATAGAATATATTGTGTCGTATTTATATAGTAGTACTCCCCCCCGTATGCCCGAATGACTCATCCTCACTCTCTTTTACGACCGGGATTTTTGAACTTCGTTCCCTTTTACGGCTAAGATGAGTGCTTTGGTACCTCGATTCTGATTGGCTGAGAGAAGTCACGTGACGTTAGGCCCCGCCCACGCGGGAAATTTAAACTTTCCAGGTCACGTGGTATGACGTCATGAGTCACCCCGACCTCACCCTGGATTTTTGAAATTTGTTCCCTTTTACGGGTAAGATGTGTGTTTTGATTGGTTGATAGCTGTCACGTGATTTTAGACCCTGCGATATTTGAAATTCGTTCCCTTTTACGGGTAAGATGAATTCTTTGGTACCACGATGCTAGAGGTCACGTGATTTTAAGCCCTGTGACTTTTGAAATTCGTTTCCTTTTTTTACGAGTAAGATGAGTGTTTTGGTACCTCGATTCTGATTGGCCGACAGAGGTCACGTGATCTTAGACCCGCCACACACCCCATGAGTGAAATATAGAGCAATATGTCGGTGATCACCCTAGACCTGGATTTTTTTTTTTTTAATGGTTATCCTTAAAGTTCCCATGAAGGGTTCAACCTCCTCCTTAAATAACCCTTTTTTGGTATCATGATATTGTACTGAAGTTTACCTTAAATATTATCATTCTCTTTGACAGATAAGATGATTACCAGCTTTCTTACCTTGATGGAGATCCTGTCCTTGAATTAGTAGCCTATGTCTCTGGAAGTAACAATGGTGAAAGAGAGGTGTCGCTTGTAGATTTCTTATAACACATTGTTGTGAGTTTAAGCGATTTTTTAAACGCTCAGTAAGCGCTTCATTAATGGAAACAGTGTTGCCAGATTTTTTCTTACCGAAACTGCTCCGGTTCTTTTCGAAACGGTTCCGCAGAGTGCAAGAAATTTTAAACTAAAAAATTTTTCGAACTAAAAAAAAATTTGTAACTAAAAAATTTTAAACAAAAATTTTCAAACAAAAAATTTTCGAACTAAAAAATTTTGAAACAAAAATTTCAAAAAAATTCGAACTAAAAAAAATTAAACTAAAAACTTTCGAACTAAATTTTCAAATCAAAAAATTTTCGAACAAAAAATTTTCGAACCCAAAAAAAATTCGAACTAAAAAATTAAAAATTTTTCGAAAAATATTTTAAACTAAAAACTTTCGAACTAAATTTTCAAATCAAAATTTTTCGAACTAAAAATTTTAAAAAAAATTCGAACCAATTTTTAAAAATAAGTTTCGTACTAAAGATGTAAACCACATTTGAAAATTTTCAAATCAATTTTTGAACTAAATTAAAAACCAAATTTTGGACACTAAAAATTCTTTAATTATTTTTCGAACAAAATCATGTAAACCAAATCTTGGATATATTTTCCACCTTAAATTTTCAAGATTACCATTTATTTGAAAACAAGTGTTCAGGGTTTCAAGAAATAATAAAACATATTTTTTTCAACTTGTTGTATTTAACGAAAGGTATGTGCTCTTCTCATACAATTTATTAACATAATAAATACAGGATCTAGTTAATGAATATGTTGGACGCGTCATCATCTTCGAATCTTGTAGCCGTATCCTGGAAAGAAAAAGAAGAAACGATGGATTAATTTAAGAATTTCTTTTTTTTCTGAAACAATAAAAATGAGTCAATATTGATAAGAGAGAAATAAAACTTACTCGTAAATGATGGATCTGCTTAGGCTCATCTTCCTCCTCGGGTACAGGATCACTGCATTTTTTTTCACCGATGGATGTTTATGAACTCTTCTGGGTACTGCATTTTCTTGGTGTTGCTCCTCTATGGTCAAGATTTCCCCGTTGAATATGAGATTCTGCATTTCTTCCACTGATGGTGGTGTTGATGGTTTATGAACTCTTGTGGGTACTTCATTTTCTTCTTGGTGTTGCTGCTTTGTGGTTAAGGAAGGGAAAGAAGAAAAGGAAAAGGAAAAAAGAAATGGCGGCCTTATTGGGTATTTACAGTTTTTTCTTCTTCATCTTCTTTTTCCAGTTCCATCTTCTGTTTTTTAACGTACCCGTACGGAACCGTATCATAGGAATTGAATTCTTTAAATCGACGTTTTGTGTACTGGATACTGTACATTTTTTCTTCTTTGCGTGTGACGATGGTATGGTCTTTAGTCCTGCATATCTTATGGGGGATAGTGATGGTGACTTGTCCACGGCATTGATTTGTAATCATTTCTTTTAGCGTGTTGAAATTTAATTGTTGTCCTGCATTGTAATTTAATGTAAATCCTCTAATTTTGCATATGTAACTGGTGACGTTGGTATCCGGATTGTATATTTCTAGGCTGTAATTTTTTGGTCCTCCACTGACAAATGTCTTGATGTATGCTCGTGGTCCACAAGACTCCATCTCATTCGATAAGCATCCCAAGTACGTTGAAGGTTCAATGGTTGGCTCCCCGGGCTTCTCCGTAAATATTACAGAATCCGTGTCGAAATATAAAACACGTTCCTGCAACATTTCCAGGTACTTGTACAGTTCCAGACGTGCCTGACATGTTGTAAATGCACCTAACACGACATTGGTGTTTCGGTTTTGAACAGGCACATGTTCATTGTACTCCCAGAACGCATACAACATCGTATCATTGATGGGTACAATTTGATGGAGTTTAATGTCGGGGGAAGTGAGTTTTTCATAAAATTCTTCCGGCCGATCAATAATTGTGGTCTGGCTAAAGTTTGATCTTTGCGAAAGTTTTCCCCAAAGAGCATTAAGACAAAGCTTAGATAAACTTCTTCGTGCAGGATTATTTTCAATTTTGGACGGATCCAATGCAATACCTTCACGCTCCAGGACGGTTTGTATGAATTTTGATTTGTCTTCTTCGCTGACACAGGAACTGGGCCAGCCAGACGCTTCCATTTTTGATTTTAAAAACGTATTGATATATTCCGTGAACAAGCCACCTGTTTTCGTGATGGGATCATATTGTTCAATGTCATAATCCCAAATTTCAAAAATTTCCACTGGTTGATATCCTAATTCTACTGCTTTCTGGATTTCATATGATACCCATGTTCCAGTGAGGCACCGCTCCTGATCATTGTGCGTACACGTTGCTGTAGGGTCTGGGTTCATTTCTTCGGCACACGCAGCACACAGTGGAAAGAGTAGTTTCTTGTTACATCGGTAAGGCAGGAGACCATGATAAAGATGGCGACTTGGTAATATCGTCATTTTGATTAGACCATTGACTTTATTTATTGGTGGTATATTTTCATCACCCTGTAGATAAATTCGTGGATGGCCTACAGGGTATTTAGCACACTTATTGATGTAAGGATAAAGTGAGACAATATCGAAATATTTTATTACTTCCCCTGCTTTTTCGTCGACTTGGTGGTACAATTTCACGCAATTGGTCCTTCCTCCAAAAAAGCTATCTCTTGGATTTAATGGTCTGCGGTTCATGTACGGGTGATTCTTCAGATACGTCGCCATTGCAGGATTTTGTTTTAAGAACTGATTAAATTCGCACTCCCACATTTCATGTACAATGTACCCCAATTCACGCAGTCTTGCATTTTTTCTTTGCGTTCGTTCATAACGAAATTCCATAGTGTCTTCTGGATTGCTGTAGATGGGCTGATTACGGCCTGTAGTAAAACATACTTTACACCCGTGGTAAAAGCAGCCGGCATGCTCGTAGACGTGCTCCTCTAACGTCTCAGGATCTTGGTAGTAACCATCAACATGGAATCCCGCAATAAACACTTCTTTTTGTCGGGCCGCATGTAAGATTTGTTTTTCTTCGGTTTTTTCAATGTAGGCCAGCCATTGCATTGCAGCGATCGATTGGGTACTTCTCCATCGATAGCCATGTGCCGGTAGAATTCCTATGGTGTTGGGTTTAAGGAAATTCCGGCGGAATACTAAATTGGAAGCACTGGCAATCGTGATCGTCTCCAAGAAGGGATTCACTTTGGTTTCTGTTTCAAATGACGTCATAAACGAAACGCATGCTTGTCGCAGTACATTGACATCTTGAATACAATACTTGAGAATTTCTTTCTGAAAATCAAACGTGTCATTACGATGATCGTTGTACCACTGCATGAACTTGTTTCTGTCTTCGACGGCCATTTCATCTGCACCATAATACTTCGTTTCTGGAAGTGGTCCAATATACGATTGATTCTCCTTGGTGTTGAAGAAATGTGGGAAGTAGCCTTTGGTTGCGGGTAAATTGAACGCTTTTGACAATTTACTTAATGCCATAGGTAGGAAGTTCAACGAGTCAATGAACGTCAGATTATTCAAGGTTAAACTCAGTATCTTGGTTCCATTTAATATGACGTCAGGTCTCCATTGGCATTGTTCTACCATAGCCTTTAAAATAAAATGTCCATCGTATCCCTTAGCGTTGTGAGCGACACAGAAAATCCTATTTATATTGGGACGCCGTTCCCGCAAGTACTGAAGAAAATCATAAACTGGATCCTCTCCTTGGAAAATATGCTGGCGCTGACCACACGTACTGCAAGACTGCTGGATATTATTGTTTTCAACACATGCATAACATACTTGTTCTGCAACCAATAAATTTGGAATGTGTACATACGTATTATCGCCAATATTCGTGTCCTGCATAGATTCTATATCATAGAATATCAACAAGGCTTTCTTTGCGTGCATGAGTGAAGGAACACCAGGTTTCAAACATTGTCGATCAGGAAGCATAAAACATTGATGGGATCCTGGAACAATCTTCTTACAAACATTGCAAAAGATCTCATTGCAATCATGATGTCGTTGTCCAGTATGCACAAAAGAATATACTCTGTAACATCTAGTACATTGCTTCACCATTTTGCATATAGGTTCCCCTTGATGATATACAATATTACGATGATTATTAAAACATTGTTCGCCGTAAAATTGACGATTGCAGTCGTTGCATAATATCGGCGTTTGATTCTTGTCGCATAGGGGTCTCTGTAGACATTTGGAGCACGTTACAGGACAATTTTTTACATGTTCATTGCGTTTACTATACTTTTTATGGCACGCTTCACAGTAGAACTTGGTTGCAAAACAAGCCGTTAAGGATTGGATGATGTCAAAATGGCCAGCCAAACAAATCAAATTTATGGGAGTGCGATTTTCATCGTTCGGTCCCTCGTACATGATGTCATGGCCTGAGAAACTGGTATACACAGTAATTTTATATTCTTTGAGGTATGCCTGGAATTGTCGAATTTCATTTACACTGGCACCATGATCCAAATTGACTCTTGCATTTGCACATAGCGCATCGACTTCTTGATCCACAACATATTTCGATTGGCGTTGATACTGCTTATAACGTTGCACATCTACATTCTTGTATGCCTTCAGACCAATAGCAATAACAAGGGCGTACGCCAGGCACCTTGAATCTTGATTTTGTACACGTACAATCCCTTTTTTGCAACGTAACAATTCTTCATTTTGAAGTACTCCTTGCCGCAAACCGCCATAGCCACGTGGAATATCCACACGATGGAAATGAACCGTGAATGGTTCGTGCAGAAGAAATGCATTGTTACTTTGTAACACTCTTTCGAATGAGGCCCACATCGTTTCCAGTGTCAAGTTTCGTGCTTGGCGAAAACTCACCCAAAATGGTTTATTCGTATTCCGTGGCGATATTACGGATAAACCAACCATCGCCTCATCGTCGACATTGGCTAACAAATGGTCTAGCATTGCTTGGAAACTGTTGTGTACATACTGTATGATATCGGTTCCTACGGGCGGTGCGTTGAATTGAATTTCGAGCATTCTGCCTTCAATGTTAAATCGTCTATAATGGCGAGTGATTTCATTGCGAACAGTAAAACCCGATTCGGCCATGGTTAAAAATGAAAACAAACAAACAGGTACGGTAAAACAAATATGTAATGTGGGGAAAAAAGGAATTGAGCAGCGTGAATTTACTACAAAAGAAAAGAAGAAAGAAAAATCTTAATCACTTGATAAACGGGAAATCATAACATTCATGATAAATTCTTAACTAAACAATTCATGTAAAGGTCCTGAGTTTGATTCCTGGCGGTGACGTTCAGAATCTCATTATGAAAGCACGTGTACTAGAAATCAAAGTTTTTTTTAAATAATTATGTTACTGAAATGAGTGTTTTATTGCTGTCAAACTCGAGACCGTTACATCAGCATGTAACTGACCTATCATTCTATAGTGATAAAAAGAATGCATGAAATGAATGAATGTTTCATCAGTACTGAGATGTGACAAAGTACGCGTAAGCATTTTTTCCCACTCACAACGACCTTTAAATGATGCGTTTGCAAGTTGAAGAGATTCATCAAACATTAACGATACCCATGCGTAATTGTCAAAACAAAATCTGTATAGCGTATTTTTTTTATTATTGTGACTAAGCGGTTAGCGTACATGGTTCGGACGTGGAAGTCCCTGGTTCAAGCCTCGGTGGGTTTGCTTTCCACGTCGGGGCATGTCAAGCCTTTTCTGTAATTTAATATTCTCACGCGTTATCATACATTCTTTTCAAAACTAAGCTAAATTGTTGACGTGCACACCTCATAATACATAAACGTACATAAATCGTCTATAATGACGAGTGATTTCATTGCGAACAGTAAAACCCAATTCGGCCATGATTAAAAAATGAAAACAAACAAACAGGTACGGTAAAACAAATATGTAATGGGAAAAAAGGAATTGAGCAGCGTGAATTTGAGTTGATTTTTTGATTTTTTAGTTTAGCGTCCCTTTCAGCAGCGAGGCTATATGAGACGTGGACCTACTGATTAACGTGGAATCCGAACCACATGAGCTCCCCGCCGGGAATCGAACCCGGGTCTCCCACGCCAAAGGCGCGTATGCTAACTGCTTAGCCCAGGAAATCATAACATTCATGATAAATTCTTAACTAAGCAATTCATGTAAAGGTCCTGAGTTTGATTCCCCTGGCGGTGACGTACAGAACCTCCTTATGAAAGCACGTGTACTAGAAATCAAAGTTTTTTTAAAATAATTATGTTACTGAAATGTGTGTTTTATTGCTGTCAAACTTGAGACCATTACATCAGCATGTAACTGACCTACCATTCTATAGTGATAAAAAGAATGCATGAATGAATGAATGTTTCAACAGTACTGAGATGTGATAAAGCACGCGTAAGCATTTTTTTTTTCTACTCACAATGACCTTTAAATGATGCGTTTGCAAGTTGAAGAGATTCACCGAACATTAACGTTACACATACGTAATTGTCAAAACAAAATCTGTATAGCGTAAATCTTTTTAACCACATATTCATGCACTCGTGGCTAAGTGGTTAGCGTACATGGTTCGGATATGGAAGGTCCTGGTTCAATCCTCGGTGGGGTTTGCTTTCCCACATCGGAGCGTTGTCAAGCCTTTTCTGAAATTTAATATTCTCAGGCGTTATCATACATTCTTTTCAAAACTAAGCTAAATGATTGACGTACACGCCTCTGGCCCATGTTCAATCCCGGGTGGTTGCTCGAATATCACGTTAAGCTGAAGGGGACACTAATGCTTTCAAAGGGTATCGAACCATATTATTCTCAGGCATAGTTTTTAATATTCTGTAATGCATTCTTTTCAAAACTAAGCGCACACATTTTCTGGCCATGGTTCAATTCCCGACGGGAGTTCACATTCAACATTAAGCTGAAGGGACGCTAAACCATATCATTTATCGTGCTTACTTTTAATGTGTGGCGATCCTGGTTCGTACTCCCACTTTCCCATTCCACTAATTTCTTCATAGTCTAAATATTTCGTACTAAAAGTAAAACAGTGTATTCGTGATCCGCCCACAAATATTAAATAAAAATGATTTTCGAATCTTGGGTGACAAATAAAATCTCATTGAACTTACCTCAAATTCAATGAACAAAAAGTCGGTGCAATGAAGCTTAAATGAAAACACTTTTAAAAGGAGATCTTCTTCACACGATAGTTGAGAGCGATGTAGGATTTGAAAAATGAAATTTAGATTTTTATTTAGGTCGTTGTGAAAACGACGTCACCGTCAACCAATCAGAAACGAGGAAATTTATAAAATGACATCACAACGAACCAATCAAAACGCTCGCTGCTCTTGTCATGAATCACGAACCAAAACGATGTGTAACAATCGATCGTGACGTCATTCACGTTTCTCAATAGTATCGCAATTCCGATCCCAAATGATTTCTACATGTCACTACTTGTCGTAACTGTGACGACATTTCATTTTCCTCATATTCCATACGAGAATGTCAATGTTTGCTTTTTTTCCATGAATCATGCTGACACGTTCGTTGTAAAACAAAAGTAATGCGATCCGCTGACGTTTGCATTTTCAATCATATGTGCTTCTATGTCGTCACACAAAGAAGTCTATCAGCATTTTATTTTAATCCACGTTACACTGTCAGATTTATTTTCTTAAAGTATATGTGTATCCTTTTCAAGGACCATGGTTCGAAACCCACCAAGCATGATTAAATCCGAATTCATTCATAGCTAAGCGGTTAGGATACACATCTTTGGTTTGAAAGACCTGAGTTCGATTCCTGGAGAAACATTTCTTAGGATTTTTCTAAAACTTGGTTTCAATTTCTAGTTCGAAAATTTTAAAAGTTTAGTTCGATAAAAAGTTTGATTTGAGAAGTGTTACACTGTCAGATTTATTTTCTTAAAGTATATGTGTATCCTTTTCAAGGACCATGGTTCGAAACCCACCAAGATCGATTAAAACCGAATTCATTTAAGCGGTTAGCATACACATCTTTGGTTTGAAAGACCTGAGTTCGATTCCTGGAGAAACATTTCTTAGGATTTTTCTAAAACTTGGTTTCAATTTCTAGTTCGAAAATTTTAAAAGTTAGTTCGATAAAAAGTTTGATTTGAAAATTTTTAGATGTGATTTACATCTTTAGTTCGAAACTTTTGTTTTTAAAAATGTTTTAGTTCGACAAAATTTTGTTTCAATTTTTTAGTTCGAAATTTTTTTTGGGTTCGATAATTTTTTGTTTGAAACTTTTTTGTTTCAAAATTTTTAGTTCGAAAATTTTTGTTTAAAATTTTTTAGTTTTGAAATTTTTTAGTTCGAAAAAATTTTTAGTTTAAAATTTCTTGCACTCTGCGGAACCGTTTCGAAAAGAACCGGAGCAGATTCGGTAAGAAAAAATCTGGCAACACTGTTTCCATTAATGAAGCGCTTACTGAGCGTTTAAAAAATCGCTTAAACTCACAACAATGTGTTATAAGAAATCTACAAGCGACACCTCTCTTTCACCATTGTTACTTCCAGAGACATAGGCTACTAATTCAAGGACAGGATCTCCATCAAGGTAAGAAAGCTGGTAATCATCTTATCTGTCAAAGAGAATGATAATATTTAAGGTAAACTTCAGTACAATATCATGATACCAAAAAAGGGTTATTTAAGGAGGAGGTTGAACCCTTCATGGGAACTTTAAGGATAACCATTAAAAAAAAAATCCAGGTCTAGGGTGATCACCGACATATTGCTCTATATTTCACTCATGGGGTATATTCGCAGATGATCTCAAATTATACTCTAGAATTAATTCAATTGAAGACTGCATACAACTACAACAAGACCTACAGTGAGTTCAGATATGGTGCGATGACAACAAATTAATAATAAATATATCTAAGTGTAAATCCCTTTCTTTTACGAGAAAAAGAAATCTCATCACCTTTGACTATACACTGAAAGAAACCAATCTTTCTAGGCCAAGTACTGTTAAATATTTAGCTGTTATTTTTAATCCTGAACTAAATTTCAATTAACACATAAATATGATAACAAACAGCGCATATAGAAACTTAGGTTTAATGTACAGAATAGGGCAAGACTTTTTCAGTAAGACAACGTTAGCAACACTTTATTTTACATATGTTAGATCAAAATTAGAATATTGTTCTACTATATGGACCCCCAATAATAAAAAAAAATACTCTCAAGAAATAGAAAGCATTCAAACGAAATTTTTGAAAATGCTTACATACAAAAAACTAATTTTTATCCCAAATATTTTTCCTACAATGATCTAATAAACAACTTTAATTTTTAAACTTTAGAAAAAAGAAGATGGATCTTGGACTTGTTATTCTTATACAAGTTATTAAATAATAAGATTGATTATATGATGTTGGTCTCAAAAATATCACTGCAGATTCCCACTTGCAAAACCGGAGTAGAGAATACAGGTACATTTTATTGTGCGCAAGCCAGAAGCAATATATTATTTAAATCCCCTATGTGGAGGCTGTGTACGTTATATAATGACATTGTAAATAAGCTTGATAAAGTGGATGCATTTAGTTTATCAGAAAACAGATTCCAATCATATGTAAAACTAGAAATTTTCTATAGAAATAATTAAGAATTTTATGTATGTAACATTACTGTATGTACACAACACTATAATTGTTCATTAAGCCTGTTGTGTTGTATATTAAATAAATAAATAAAATAAATGTTTGAAAATCATCGCTGAGATGCCACCAACTGCTTTCACCAACTATACACAGTTGCCGAAGCCTCGGCTGTCGTTGTTGGGAGTGTAACAGAAATATTTCTTTCGGTTCCAGCGTCTACTTGCACAGTAGAACGTTCATTTAGCACTTTTAATGAGAGTAAAAACTTGGTTACGCACAAGAATGGAGGAGGAAAGACTCAGTGGATTGTGTATATTAAGTGTCCATCGAAAATGTGTGAGAAAACAAGAATGCGTTCAAAGAACAAGCAATTACAAGATTCACTAAGGAGGGTCCTTGTCGGCTAGAATTTCTGTTCGACGAACACCAGTGAATGAAATGTAGGCTAAGTAGATTATTTGTATTGGGTCTTTTTCCCGTCAATGCTATCCTAATATTTAATCTATTAATTATTTTTCTATATGTTTACTATATAGTTAATAAAGTTATACTGTGCTAAAATAATTGATCAGTTTGACATGAAGGATTATGTGCACACGTCTCTTAAGGGGATGTTATACCTCTTCGCTTATGTTTCTAACTTCCCATTTGAAAACATGTAAATTTTAATATGGTAATTTCTAACAAAGTATTGCAGGTAATGACTTGAAATTTTTAATACAAATACACAAGACCCATATAAATCCAACCACGGTCTCCAATTTACGTTACATGCGTTAGATTAATTGCAATATATTCTTCAGTAAGTTTGGCAACAGAGAATAAAAAGTATGCTGCAGAGGGGAGAGAGCTGGCCATCTGTTCTAGCTGCTTTTAATGTGATTCTCACTTCTCAGTGGTTAGAATGGTCTGGACTGGAAGAGCCCAAAGCCACTCCTTTCTTCCTTTCACGGTTTGTTTGTTTCTTCCACCCCCTGCAGTCACAAGAAGACAACTTGTTTTGGAAAGCATTTTGAATTAGTAGCAAAATGGAAAACTGAATGACACCACGGACGGATTAAAGGGAGGGGCGGTCAATCCCTCCGAGAACATTTGAATATTTTGATTAATCGGAGTAAGAAACTAGAAATTGCGTAATCTAATAAGAAAAGTTTGTTGAAGTATACAGATCAAGACGCATTTCAAGTATCACAGCATTGTACTCTCCTCCCCTCCTCTCCCAATTCCCTTCTGAAGAAGTTCTCTTTTGTTTCTCTGTTCCATATTAGCCTTTACACTTCCACTTTCACTATCCAGTATTGATTTTGACCATACCATCTGCACAGCAAGGCAAGTAAGGTTTACGAGTCCTTCCTGCACCCTTTTTTAAAAATTGCTAATTATAATAAAATTTATCGAAAACAATTCATCCCAACGATAAAGACTTATACACATTCATTATTGCAATCTCAAAATAAACTCGCCGCCTGTCGCGTATGCTAGCGATCTAATATATACGAATAGATGAAAAGTTAGTTTGAAGCCTTATGTATTGTTTCTCTGTAAGTCCGAATTCATACTTGTTTCTATTGTTGCATCTACAAAAGTGAGTGCCAAATCGATTTAGGCTCGTTGGTCTTTGCGAGGTCCCTAAAGATGCAAGGCCGTGGGCAGTACTACTTGAAACGCCTCTGCACTAGAGGTCTGCACGTGCTCGGGCCTACAAAGCATGTATCACTTCAGGCCCGGGAGGGGTTCGGGCAGTAGCGTCATTTCAGATTTGGCTTGGGGGGGGCAAGACCCCTTGATATATGTAAAATTTCGCGTTTTTCACTGACTTACTACTATTCTATTGATAAAATCTATATAAATCTCAAACTCAGGGGGGCAAATACCCCTCCCTGCCCCCCTAAATGAAGCCCCTGGGTTCGGGCTGTGAATTTTTAAATATACAACCATATTTCTCGGACTTTTTCGGGCTTAACTTTGTAAATATAGTGTAAAACGATACAAATTGCACCGTTCTTTCTGGAGGACTTTTAAAACACAGCTGCAAAATCAAACCTCGAATTGCTGTAAATAAAAATACAATTTTGCATTAATAATTAAGTTTCTGTAATTCGGGCTTATTTCGGACTCATTTGATTATCACAGAGCTCAGTCCAGGCTCGGGCCTAAATGCTAAGACATATTTCGGACTCGGGTCGGGCCTCACATTGTAAATTCACGGGTCGGGCCCGGGCTGAAAATTCCGACCCGTGCAGACCTCTGCTCTGCACCCGCACACATTCCTTCCTAGTCCAGAAAATCTCCTCCCCTCCGCATCGTCAATAATGGTAAATTTGTTCCTCGTATATTTGCTTATTATTGTAAGAGAAGTTCAAACCCGAACTCTAAAATTTGTTCGTTCTCTGGGGTAATGTGAGTAATGC
Organism: Thermobia domestica; assembly: GCF_964235325.1. Classification (NCBI taxonomy): domain Eukaryota; kingdom Metazoa; phylum Arthropoda; class Insecta; order Zygentoma; family Lepismatidae; genus Thermobia; species Thermobia domestica. The sequence goes on along the minus strand of NC_137455.1, from coordinate 125,182,104 downwards.
AAATTAAGAAAGATATGCGTAATATACAAATGTCAGAAAAACTTGATATCAATTTGAATAGACCTTTTACGTAATGTTTATTTTAGAAATAATAAACTTATGCAAACATATCGAGGCATCTGAAATTTCATGTTAAATAGTGGCGAGTGAGCCAGAAGGGGGGGTGCACTATTCAGTTAGTCAAAGAACTCATATATGTAGCTTGAAAACTACTACTATTTAAACCAATATTGAATTAGACAAATTTGTATAAAGTAGGATAACTATAGTTGGAAATAGTGTGTGTATTTTTTAAGGAGGAAACCCAGAAGTACATTCTCGATAATAATAATAATAATAATAATAATAATAATAATAATAATAATAATAATAATAATAATAATAATAATAATAATAATAATCTTCCTCACTTCAATCATACGTTGATGCGCAAGAAGGAAATTTTAAAACTTGTCTCTCCCCTGGGAGAGCTGTTTTAGTATATACTTTGATAAGATCTCCTCTTCGTAACTGCATCTATCCTTGGTCGGGCCGCGGTGGCTCAGTGGTAGAGCGTTCACCTCTAATGCATGGCGTCCTTAGTTCGATCTCAGCTCACACCAAGTGAACTTTGTGGAGAACAAACACCATGTGTGGGGGTTTTCTCGGGGTTCTCCCGTTTCCTTCCACTTTCTGCATTCCACCATTTCCTTCATTTCTCAACATCACTAGCTCCTTTAACCTACCAGGCATAACTGTGGGACGTAAAACTTATAGATTTTTCTATCCTTGGTCTTCCACTTCCTGGTTTTTCTTCTGCCTTTTCCTCTATCAAGACGGTGGTCCGATCGGAGTGTCGAATAAGATAGGCAAGCATGCTGTTTCTTCTCTTTCCTATTATCTTCATGATCTGTCGTCCTTCACTAGCTTCCTTTAGTAGGTCTTCATTCCTTCCCTTTATTATTATTATTATTATTATTATTATTATTATTATTATTATTATTATTATTATTATTATTATTATTATTATTATTATTATTATTACGGGTACATCTCGCTTTTGTGGCAAGATTCGCCCATTCTAAGGTTTTAAACTTTCGCTTTTGATTATAAAAATTCATTATACATTATAAAAGTCTATACAAAGAAATGTATAGGTGCACATCCTATAAATAGTGTACATACATTCTGCCATTATAAAAATAGTATACATCTTACAAAAATAAATTATCAACGAAATACCTCACTACTATCAAACAACATTTGTACTGTGTATATATTTATATTAATTATATAGACTGTCATGTCTTTTAATCACATGGCTACCCAGCTTGCCTCACGACGATGGGCAGACGCCAATAATTTGAGTATTCTAGCAGGGAATTGAACTTAGAACCAGGCGATCAGGAGTCGAACGCTCTAACCCTAGACTATGGAACCCCATTGAATGACTATAAGGTTAAAATTCAAATGATTCTACAAAAAACAATTATCAACGAAATATTTCACTATATTTCTAACACTTACGACATTTATACTGTTGATACATTTATATTAATTACTTTATGAAAACAGGTAGAATGACTATATATCTAAAATTAAAATGATCCTACAAAAAGCTTTTTTTTTTTCAACGAAATACCTTACTATTGTCAAACAACATTCATACTCTGTGTACACATTTATATTAATTACATTATAGAAAAGAATAGAATGATTATATGCCTGAAGTTAACTCATCCAAAAAACAATTATCAATAAAATATCTTAATATTGTACACTGATTACATGTACTGTACACTTTGTATATTACCAATACACTAATTTCTGAAAATTGAATAAAAATATTGTATGTATGAAATATTACATTGACCCCACAAAACCAATTTTTGCCAAGTCTAATACCATCTTTCAAAGACATTACTTTTAGTTTTATTACAAAGTAGAGCATTTATAGCATCTTATACAGAAGAATATAGAACTTCTTATTATGATAAAGTACATTTAACACAAATACGTTATTTAGATACAATATTCTTGTTCGTTTCAAATTTTTAATACAAACTACTGCTGCTGTTGTCTTTTTATATTTACTGTCTTCGAGTTTATTTTTGTTTGTCGAATCTAACACTGAGGTTCACGACGGAGAGGAAGTGACTGTTCCAACCGAGAATCAACAATTCCAGGGAGTATGACTGCTATTTCTATAGACAGCCGACAAAAGGGCAAAGCTGCCCAAAACAAGTTTTTGAACAAAAAGAAAAAAAGAAAGAAAATTAGAAGGAAAGGAACAGAGGCGATATTGGTTTTTAGCCTGAAGCGCTCATAAATCACTACCACGTGTGGCGAAGACTAGTAGGGCTAGAGGTTCAGAGGGCTCTCAATTCCTTCAAAAAGATCTATTCATATACTATGTACAGCATAGTTGCCAAACTTACTGAAGAATATATTACAATTAATCTAACGCATGTAACGTAAATTGGAGACCGTGGTTAGACTTATATGTGTCTTGTGTATTTGTATTAAAAATTTCAAGTCATTACCTGTAATACTTTGTTAGAAATTAACATATTAAAATTTACGTGTTACCAAATGGAGACTTAGAAACCTAAGCGAAGAGGTATAACATCCCCTTAAGGTGATTGTGTGAGAGAAAATGAAAATGAAATGAAATATTTAAGTATTTAAGTTTTACGTCCCACAATTATGCCGGCTACGCTAAAGGAGACGGTGATTGTGTGTGAAAGAGTGGGATATATGTATGCATGTATGTATGTATGTGTATCCGACTATTAAACATGGAGGCGGTTCTGTGAGGGTTTCGGAGTCTTTCGTAAATTCTGGAGTTAGTTTGCTTTAGAGAATACAAGAAATTTGAACAAAAATGGTTATAATTAAATTTTAGGTAGGCATGCTATTCCTTCAGGATTGTGTTTGATTTGTCACAGATTTGCTTTTCAGTTGGAAAATGATCCGGAGAACACGTCCAAACATTCTTTTAATTAACTTAAGAAACAAGCGGACGGAGCTATTTGTATCATTGAATGGCCTTCCCAGTTTCCAGATTTTAACCCGATCGAACTTCTCTGGGAAGAGCTTGGCAGAAATGTACGAAAAGTTAGTCCAACATCTGCTTTTGACCGGCAGTGCATATAGTATATTGCATTCTCCCGCTGGCCATTCCCCTTTATAAAGTTTTTCTATCTGCAAAATGTTCTGGTGAAAACTCTCACTCAGTTCATTGCTTATAGCAGCTAATATTTCGGAGAAATAACTCATGGAAATGCAGATAGTGAATTACTTTTAAAATACATATTTTACCCTTGTGCCTCGCAATTTTTCAAGAAGCTTCTGTACCCGTACTTCATAGTTTTCTTCTCTTACAAGTAATCGATGTCGAAATCTCGTTTCTTGACGAAACTTGGCAGAGAAGAACGGTTACAGCAAGAAAGAGTTAGAGAAGGAAGAAGAACCCAGGAAGAGGAAGAGAGGGAGAAAGAAGAATGAGAGGATGAGAGTGGAAAATGGCATGGCATAGAAAGTATGGGAGAAGAAACGGAGAAACTGAAGAATTTATTGAAGAAAGGAGGGGTCAGAACTTATAGAAAGAATGGAGAAACTTTATTAAGATCAATAAAGAAGAAGAATAGAAAAGGAACTAAAAAGATTAATGAAGAGGAAGAAGGGGTCATCTACAGGGTATGGTGTGAGGACTGCGATATGTCATATATAGGAGAGACAGGAAAGAGAATGAAAGAAAGGATAAAACAACATGAAGATGACGTTAGGAGGAAAAAAGATACCAATGCCATATACAAACATGTTAAGGAGACGAATCACGGAATTAATTGGGATAAGACGGAAGTATTGGAGGTGGAGAAAAGAATGATAATAAGGAAGTGGAAAGAAGCGGATTGGATAAAGAAGGTAAGAAGAGATAAACTGATGAACTGGACAGGGGGCTTAGCAATCAATGAATTATGGCAAGGAAGTTTGAATAACATAGAGAAAAATAAAAATAAAAAAGGCCTTTATCTGCACATTCCGTTACTTATATATATAATTGTTATTAGATTATTGTTATATATTATTATTATTATTATTATTATTATTATTATTATTATTATTATTATTATTATTATTATTATTATTATTTAGTACGTATCATTATTAATAATAAAATTCAAAATAATTGATGGAAACATCTAACAGAATGACCAAACGAAGTCCAATACCTATTTACATCAGTGTTACCAATTATGAAGATATATAAGTATGTAGTATTTAGAAACAATGGATAACAATATAATACATATGTAAAATTTTTCTGAACAGTTGATATATTATTTTTATTATTCTATTGTTCACTTGTTTCTGTTGCACTAGAGAAGAAACACCTCCTCCAGTTCCTTTCCAGGTGGCAACGTACCAAGAACTGACGAAACGTTGCCACGTTGGACCGCAATGGATATACGTTGGAATAAGAAGGATGCTGAACGAACATCTCCAGAAACGATAGATATGCGTCTGCCTACCTCTCTGATAAAATCAAGGCTTCTAGAACCCCATGCTCCACTGGTCTCGATAGCTATTGGAGCAAATATAAATTTATCGAGGAGATTATTGTATTTCCTTTCCTTTTCTGCCTCTCTACGTCTAGCAACTTCTCCAGCATTCACAACGGTCAACGGCAGGCTTGAATGGGCGAATGTGTCCGAACATGTAAAATCCCATACTAGAGATTTGCCTCTCATCCAAGGTATTAATGTCATGCCATCAGGTCGTTTACCATCGGAACGACAACAGCCTGACGGTTCACGAATCGAAGGAATTCCTGCCGTCGTGAGGGCTCGAAAAATGATGTCATTAACAGATGAATGTCTGGTGTTTCTGCCTATGCTCTTCATCCATGAGAGGCCATGCAGGCCGCGTTGGGTAACTTGATCCCCGCAAGCTGGAAAAAGGCCTTATAAGAACAAAAAATGAAGGAACGTGATTAATTGGAAAGTGAACACGAAGACTTATAGGATTGGCTGAAGGCCTCAGTAAATAAGAAAAAAAAATAAATAAATAAAAATAAAAAGTACAACAATGACCATATATATGTCTGTTAAAAGAATTTAAACTTTTTTCAGAACAATGACTATATATGACGGTTAAAGAATTTGAACTTTGTTATAACAACATTTTTATATATGTCTGTATTTTCATTAATTTCGATAGTGTCTGAAGAAGGATATGCTAGATATCCGAAACAGTTACAAATTATAATTTAAAATAAAGTTTTAAGCTTTGGTGAGTGTCTCTTTTGTTAAAACAATTAATCCAAAGCCATGAATAGTCTTACTATCGAAGTGACTCCAAGACTGAAAAGGAGTATATACACATGGAAAGATAGGAGTAGAAGGGAGATAGTGAAGATACAGCAAATATGGTTCCTGAAAACGTGTTTGGAAGAAGAAGTAACACCAAGAGGTCTCAGGATTATGAAGAAAGGAGTGGAGCACATATCACTGAGATTTAATGAATTACTAAAAAAGCCCGAAAAAGAACTAGTGTGGAGTGTAATTAGAAGAAATGAAGAAGAACGAAGGAGTAGAGAGACTACAGAGAGAATAAGAAGTGAAATAGCAGACGGACTGACAGTGTTTGTAAGAGAAGTGGTTATGAAGAATTTGGAGAAGTGGGAGAGAAGTTTTAAAGAAAAAGTGAAAGAGAGACTGATGAAGAAAGGGAAAACTTTAGGATGGCGTAAAGAAAAAAGCAAAGAAAGAGAAAAAATGAGAGTAGTGGACTTGGGAGACGTAAGAATAACGGAAGAGGAGGAAGAACTTCTTAGTTTAGGTCACAGATTCAAGGTGAAAGAAGGGGAAATAGACTTTAGAGAGCTGATTTACTCAGTGGAAGAGGCCTTAACGGACGTTAAAGAAGAAGAACAGAGAGAAAAGATAAGGAGAAGAGCAGTAGCGTTAGTGAAGAACAGCATGAAGAAAAGGAGTAAAGAGAATTTGAAGAAGGAAGAGAAAAGGGGTCTTATGATGTTGAGAAGTAAGAAGGGCATAGTAATAGAAAAGGCGGACAAAGGTGGAGCAGTGGTAGTTATGGAGAAAGAATGGTACAAGAAGAAACTGGAAAAATGTGACAATACATATGAGGTTATATTGGATAAGGACATGAAGGAAGAGGATCTATTGAAGAAAGTAATGAAAGAAGGAAGAGGTTTCAAGAAATGGATAAATATACAAGGAAGGATACCAAGAATGAAGGTTTCCCAAAATTACACAAGAAAGAGGTGAAGCTTAGACCAGTACCAGACTGTAGAGGCAACTACTGGGAGGCACTAGAGAAGGAGTTGAAGGAGATTTGTGAAAGCATAAGAGAAGGACAAGAATCGTGCAGAGTGAAGAACACAGAAGAAGCCAAGGAATTGTTAAGAAGAGTGGATCTAATTGGAGGCAGAAAACTTATGTTTAGTATTGATGTTAAGGCTATGTTCCCGAGCCTTAGTAGAGAAGCAATAATAAGTGTCATAGAGGAAGAAATGGGTAGTAAAAGTATAAAAGGATGGACAAAAGAGAAAGTAGTTAAGGCTTTGAACTTAATATGGGAAAACAGTTATTGTATAATCGGTGAGAAAGTGGTAAAAATAAGAAAAGGAATCAGTATAGGAGCCCAGTACTGGCAGAAATAATTATGAACAAATGGGAGAAAAAGGTGAAAGAAGAAGGGTGTAAGAACTTGATCATATTTTGTAGGTATGTGGGTGACTGTCTAGGCTTGTGGCAAGGGACTAGGAGACAATTAGAGAACTTCAAGGGTAATGTGGAAGATGAAGAAAAAGGCATAAGCTTGGACATGGAGTTGGAAGAAAATGGAAGAATAAACTTTTTAGACATGACCATAATAAAACAAGGAGAAGGCCTGGTTACGAGGTGGTACCAGAAAGAGTGCTCAGCGGGAGTGTACTGCTATGAGAGGAGCGACATGGATAGGAATACAAAGAGAAATTTCATAACAAATATGATAAGAAGAATAGAAATGATGGAGGACGAAGAGGAAGGAAGGAAGGAGAGCATACAGAAATTCTACAGACAGTTAGAGAAGAACGGTTGCAGCAAGAAAGAGTTAGAGAAGGAAGAAGAACGCAGGAAGAGGAAGAGAGGGAGAAAGAAGAATGAAGAGGATGAGAGTGGAAAATGGCATGGCATAGAAAGTATGGGAGAAGAAACGGAGAAACTGAAGAATTTATTGAAGAAAGGAGGGGTCAGAACTTATAGAAAGAATGGAGAAACTTTATTAAGATCAATAAAGAAGAAGAATAGAAAAGGAACTAAAAAGATTAATGAAGAGGAAGAAGGGGTCATCTACAGGGTATGGTGTGAGGACTGCGATATGTCATATATAGGAGAGACAGGAAAGAGAATGAAAGAAAGGATAAAACAACATGAAGATGATGTTAGGAGGAAAAAAGATACCAATGCCATATACAAACATGTTAAGGAGACGAATCACGGAATTAATTGGGATAAGACGGAAGTATTGGAGGTGGAGAAAAGAATGATAATAAGGAAGTGGAAAGAAGCGGATTGGATAAAGAAGGTAAGAAGAGATAAACTGATGAACTGGACAGGGGGCTTAGCAATTAATGAATTATGGCAAGGAAGTCTGAATAACATAGGGAAAAATAAAAATAAAAAAAAAGGCCTTATAAGAACCAAAAATGAATGAACGTGATTAATTGGAAAGTGAACACGAAGACTTATAGGATTGGCTGAACGCCTCAGTAAATAAGAAAAAAAAATAAAATAAATAAATAAAAATAAAAAAAGTACAATAATGACTATATATATGTCTGTTAAAAGAATTTAAACTTTTTTATAACAATGACTATATATATGACGGTTAAAGAATTTGAACTTTGTTATAACAACATTTATATATATGTCTGTATTTTCATTAATTTCGATAGTGTCTGAAGAAGGATATGCTAGATATCCGAAACAGTTACAAATTATAATTTAAAATAAAGTTTTAAGTTTTGGTGAGTGTCTCTTTTGTTAAAACAATTAATCCAAAGCCATGAATAGTCTTACTAACCAAGGGTAGGTGTAATGAATTTGGGGGAGTGTTAGGGGAATTGGGGGTGTGCAGAATACTCTCCGGACATATCTATTTTCACAACAGAAGTTGTAAACTTAAATAAAAAATAAATAAACAAATAAGTAAACTACTGCAGCATTAAATTCATAAAATATTTGCTTATGCCCAGAGACTTAATACAAACTATTCATTTACTTGTTAGAAGTAGTCCATGGATGTACCTGTATTGCAGTATATTGTTGTGTGTACTGGAAAATCGAGAGAAGCAGAGCCATCTTAGCGGCACCAAAGCCACTTGGCCGGGGGCCCCGCAAATATTGGAAGCCCCATGAACAGAATGGCATGTATTAATTACATGTATTAGGAGCAACATTTAGTCATAGGGATTACAACACACTGCTTTGCTCTGGGGCTTAATATGCTGTTAAATCGGCGCTGGAGAGTAGATTAGACCGGGCAGTAGAGAAGACAGCAATAGTGCCCCTCCCCCCTTTAGGCACGGGGCTCGATTGGAAGTAATGGGTCCAATCGGCTTAAGGCCTGCACTAAGATTAGGTTTTTTGACATGAATTATTTTCAAAGATACACCTATTAAGAAATCTTTGAACCAACTAATTCATATCAATGTGTATTTAATTATGTGTTACAGATATAAACTTATGCAAACACATACTTTACCATTGTATTTCTCGTAAAGTTCTAGCCCAATTTCATATATTACAGGCCCCCTTCCTGTTTAAAAACGTCGAGCGAAATACAGTATGGCAGAAATGATAAGTATACCCTCAAATACATGTCTACTTCCTCCCAGTGTCGGTTAATATGTTTTTGTTTTTCATCCCTTTACACGTTTTACAAATAAAATGAAATTCTCGAACTTGAAACATATTGTTATGGCTTATTCTGATCAATCAGGTTTTTGACCACTAGGACCGTCTTTATGGACGGAACCACTTCAAATTTTGCTTATGCTCGTTTCTTGATATTCCATACTTCTCTGCCAAGTTTCGTCAAGAAACGAGATTTCGACATCGATTACTTGTAAGAGAAGAAAACTATGAAGTATGGGCACAGAAGCTTCTTGAAAAATTGCGAGGCACAAGGGTAAAATATGTATTTTAAAAGTAATTCACTGTCTGCATTTCCATGAGTTATTTCTCCGAAATATTAGCTGCAATAAGCAATGAACTGAGTGAGAGTTTTCACCAGAACATTTTGCAGATAGAAAAAGTTTATGAAGGGGAATGGCCAGCGGGAGAATGCAATATACTATATGCACTGCCGGTCAAAAGCTTCCTGAAAGATCAAAAAATTTTGAACTATGAAGTCAGACTTGTAATATAGTGGAATTTTGGACAGAATACTTGGAAGTTTAGAAGCACAGCTACACTTTTAACATCAGAAGAGAATAATGACGTTATACAACAAGAAAAATTGGTAAATTATTTAAATGTTCTTCTGGTCAAAGTAACCGCCCTTTGCCGCTATCACTCGTTTTACCAGTTGGGACATGCAACTTACAAGTTTTTGTAGACATCCATCTGAAGTATTATTCCAGGCGTTCTGCAGAATGTCAAACATCAGCAGATGTTGGACTAACTTTTCGTACATTTCTGCCAAGCTCTTCCCAGAGAAGTTCGATCGGGTTAAAATCTGGAAACTGGGAAGGCCATTCCATGATACAAATAGCTCCGTCCGCTTGTTTCTTAAGATAATTAAAAGAATGTTTGAACGTGTTCTTCGGATCATTTTCCAACTGAAAAGCAAATCTGTGACAAATCAAACACAATCCTGAAGGAATAGCATGCCTACCTAAAATTTAATTATAACCATTTTTGTTCAAATTTCTTGTATTCTCTAAAGCAAACTAACTCCAGAATTTACGAAAGACTCCGGAACCCTCACAGAACCGCCTCCATGTTTAATAGTCGGATACACATACATACATACATATATCCCACTCTTTCACACACAATTACCGTCTCCTTTAGCGTAGCCGGCATAATCATGGGACGTAAAACTTAAATACTTAAATATTTCATTTCATTTTCATTTTCTCTCACACAATCACCTTAAGAGACGTGTGCACATAATCCTTCATGTCAAACTGATCAATTATTTTAGCACAGTATAACTTTATTAACTATATAGTAAACATGTAGAAAAATAATTAATAGATTAAATATTAGGATAGCATTGACGGGATAAAGACCCAATACAAATAATCTACTTAGCCTATATTTCATTCACTGGTGTTCGTCGAACAGAAATTCTAGCCGACAAGTACCCTCCTTAGTGAATCTTGTAATTGCTTGTTCTTTGAACGCATTCTTGTTTTCTCATATGTTTCCGATGCACACTTAATATACACAATCCACTGAGTCTTTCCTCCTCCATTCTTGTGCGTAACCAAGTTTTTACTCTCATTAAAAGTGCTAAATGAACGTTCTACTGTGCAAGTAGTCGCTGGAATCGAAAGAAATATTTCTGTTGCACTCCCAACAACGACAGCTGAGGCTTCGGCAACTGGGTATAGTTGGTGAAAGCAGTTGGTGGCATCTCAGCGATGATTTTCAAACATTTATTTATTTATTTAATATACAACACAACAGGCTTAATGCCCAATTATAGTGTTGTGTGCATACAGTAATGTTACATACATAAAATTCTTAATTATTTCTATAGAAAATTTCTAGTTTTACATATGATTGGAATCTGTTTTCTGATAAACTAAATACATCCACTTTATCAAGCTTATTTACAATGTCATTATATAACGTACACAGCCTCCACATAGGGGATTTAAATAATATATTGCTTCTGGCTTGCGCACAATAAAATGTACCTGTATTCTCTACTCCGGTTTTGCAAGTGGGAATCTGCAGTGATATTTTCGAGACCAACATCATACAATCAATCTTAATATTTAATAATTTGTATAAGAATAACAAGTCCAAGATCCATCTTCTTTTTTCTAAAGTTTAAAAATTAAAGTTGTTTATTAGATCATTGTAGGAAAAATATTTGGGATAAAAATTAGTTTTTTGTATGTAAGCATTTTCAAAAATTTCGTTTGAATGCTTTCTATTTCTTGAGAGTATTTTTTTTATTATTGGGGGTCCATATAGTAGAACAATATTCTAATTTTGATCTAACATATGTAAAATAAAGTGTTGCTAACGTTGTCTTACTGAAAAAGTCTTGCCCTATTCTGTACATTAAACCTAAGTTTCTATATGCGCTGTTTGTTATCATATTTATGTGTTGATTGAAATTTAGTTCAGGATTAAAAATAACAGCTAAATATTTAACAGTACTTGGCCTAGAAAGATTGGTTTCTTTCAGTGTATAGTCAAAGGGATGAGATTTCTTTTTCTCGTAAAAGAAAGAAATTTACACTTAGATATATTTATTATTAATTTGTTGTCATCGCACCATATATGAACTCACTGTAGGTCTTGTTCTAGTTGTATGCAGTCTTCAATTGATTTAATTCTAGAGTATAATTTGAGATCATCTGCGAATAGGAGAATCTCAGAATTTTCAATAAAAAGCGGAATATCATTAATAAGTAGGAGAAATAGCAGAGAACCCAGATGAGATCCTTGAGGAATCCAAGACAGAGTAGGAAACTTTTCAGTGACATGTCCCTTGTATAGAACAGGTTGTTTCCGATTATATAAATACGACACAATATATTCTATTGCCGACTTTGTAAAGTTTAGGCTTGCTAATTTCGACACTAGAACATCATGATCCACGACAACGAGTGCCTTACTGAAGTCGGTATAAATAACGTCTACCTGGCCGCCTTTTTCTAACTCTGTTGCTATAAAATTGGTTACAACTGTAGGTTTGTTGCAGTAGATCTATTGCGTAAAAAAACATGTTGATGTATTGATATAGCTGGTTTAACGTGATTGAGAATTCGTGTATATAAAATACTCTCAAGAATTTTGGCAAAAGGAGATAATATAGCTATAGGTCTGAAGTTTTGTATTTCGCTTTTATTTCCAGACTTTGGCACTGGACACACTAAACTTTATTTCCATTTTCCCGGATAAAAGTGCCTGTTCTTATGGATATATTGAATATAGTATGGAGTGGATACTTGAATATATCAATACAGCCTTTGACAACATTGGGAGAAATGCCATCAGGTCCACATGACGCTTTTGGTTTAAGTGCATTTATAGCCAATTCAATTTCTTGAAGTTGTATTTCTCCAAGTTGAAAGTTGTCCAACAGGCTACTGCATTCCGTCTTGTTAGAAATTAAACTATCTACGTCATATTTTGTTATAAACAGATTGGAAGTAATGTGCGAAGGCTTGAGCAATCTCACTGTCATGATTTATTTCTTTTCCATTGTAAGTCAAGGAGACTAATAAATGTATGTTTGGTTTCGCTTTTGACAAAACTCCAAAGTTGGCCCGGATCATTTTGAATAGAAAGTTCAGATTCTAGAATGAATGTTTTATACGCATGTGATATGTCAGTCTTTATCTATTTACGTAACTCATGAAATTTTTCACGATGATATAGGCTTGAAGTTATTCCACTTTTCCATTTATTATGATGATATGATTTGGACTTTATTTTTCTAATTATATAATAAGTGAACCAGCTCGGATAATTTGCATTAACATGTTTCTTACCGGCAATGCACATGCTAAAAACATCATTAATCATGTTGTAAAAGTTGGATAGCACTATTGATATCATTTGTTCGCCAAAGACAGTCCCAGTTTATTTTGTGTAGTTCAACGTATATTTTTTTAAAATCTGCTTTCCTAAAGTTGAAACCAAATACTTTAGGTTTTATGTTTTCTTCATGTCCATGTTCAAACATGTCCAAAATAACTTCAATGTGTTCTTGTACCTTGCAAAGATCTATTGTCTGTCTCTGTAGAGCATTTGTAGTTGGCTCTAAAATAGCACTGTATTTGGCCATGATGTGCATTGATATGATAAATGTACCAGATGACGCTGATGAATGCAAGTAACGACCACGTTGTCGCGCGCTTCTATTTCCACCAGAGGACAACTATTTTAGGCAATTCACTATTTCTTCAATTTTTTTTTTTTTCGAAAATATTCTGATGCTTTCGTTCATTCCGTGATTCACAGAAGAGGCATATTAAGAACAAGATTTCTTCTGACGAAACTTTCACTAAAAAATTTAGTATATCTTGCATAGTTGCAACTGAATTTCGGATGTGCCTAACTTCATTAGTGTCATTAACAACCAAATTTAATTTATGGTTAAGCACAATGAAAAAACAATGCCTTAGAATATTGTTCTTGTATTATTTTGTTCACACTACCTTCCGCTCTTGCCATTGTGGCACATCTCTCATAACCCTGTCCACATAATTTCGACATATCAAGGTCACATTTTGACAAAAAGGATAAACTTCAGTTACAATTGCCTTTGCATTAAGTTCCTGTAAAGCCACAAAACCAGGAATTCTTCTATTTTGGGTTGATTTAGAGTTGAGTTTAAATATCTAATTAATACTGACAACTGCTCTAAGCTAGAAATGTCTACAGTTTCATCAGCAATTACTGAGAGTATTTTTTTAATTTCCTTCCTTAACTAAAACATTTTTTAAAATTCCTTTTCACAAACTGAAATCAATTCATTTTGAATTCAATGTAAAGTATATTTCGCATTGCCCATTGTCCTTCAATGTGTTCTTTGAACACAGTGTCTCTAGCCTCGACACGAAAGTATAACAGATCATGGAACACGCCCAAGTTTGATTTATCACCTCAAGTATATCAAGCGCAGATAAAGATGGAAGATAATTTAGAAACTAGGTTTTTTTCTGTTTCTTTCAACTTGCTTGATTCCGGAATCCATCTGTTCTACGATTTTCATTGCTTTATTGCCTATCGTATTTACAAAGTATTTGGTCTTTTCAACTGACTCTTTATGTCGTTCAGGTTTCATGTGATATTGTGCTGCTTCGTGAAAGTTTTTATACTTAGTGAAAGGTCTAATAATTAAACTATTCTGAACACCATGGTGAACATTGGATTTAAGTAAAACACACGTGTGACACACATGTCCCTTAAGAATGGAGTAGTATGGGACCCATAATTCTTTATCCACTGATGTCTGAAAGGACCAGAATTTCCGACCAGTATGTCAGTTTTAAAACCGTAAGAATCTCTTGGAATTCTGGTGTGCGTAGCAGGTTGTATTTTAAATTATCATTCACATGATATGCTCCTAGATAATTTTCAGTATCTCTTTTGTGGCTTACAACACTGTATGCACCAGGACATGACACGATTGAGCATGATGCATCACCTACCCTATCATCCTCTCTTTCTCCTTTCCTATCCTTTATATTTTCAATCTTCTCCACATTTCCAGATGCAACAATGGTGTTTTCAACTTTTTGCCTCTTAGAAAAAAACATCTTATATCCATTCTAAACACTACACCATTAACAGAGATTAAAAAGAAAACAAGTAACAGTCACCGTATTACTGTATGTGGTTCGTGTCCTGCAGTTCCTTAGGAGGGCTTAAGCATTCATGACAGTCCGGGATTCGATCCTCTATGTTTTGGACGTCTCCTTTAGACTTCATTAGCAGTTCAGACTTTCTATCAAAGCCGACCATATAACCACTGAACAACACGGTTCAGAGTTCAGGTCAGAACATTCTGGGAAACTGACATAAAAGCTGATTCTAATCGTATTCTCAATGCCGATAGAATTTAATAATGCGAAAATTATTATGTTGCATAGGCATTAGTTATTTATGCTGAAAAGAAAAGTAAATTAGGTTATCATAAACTCTAACATACAAATTTAAATCATGGTAATTATTTAGATTAATTATGATGAAAGGATACGTGTAATTATATTTTCTTGATTTTAATCGATAACACTGAAGCTTCACTAATACAAAATAAATTACACTTTGGCACTTTGATTTGAATAATTGAATAAAATAATGGAATTTTACACTTGGCCCAATTATTCTTATTACATTCGCGGAAGACGCGGAAGTCGCGGGTTACCGGTTGAACGTCACTACATCGTTAGCTTCCGTAATTTTGATCTGTCACTTTTCACTTGCTTTGATGCTGAAGAGAGATAATCTTTGGCGGTTCCAGGGGGTTGTCCTTAAGGTTGGGGGATGAATTCCCTTACTTTCCATTTTATCTTCTTTCAGATAGTCTTGAAGTTGCTCCATTGCGCAGTTAACTCCTTTAGATTTAACTTTTGAGAGTTGTCCGAAGGCTTTGGACTGCGTTGCTTTACATGCTGTTATAGCACCAGAAACAATTGTCAGACTGACTTGGCTTTTCTCCCCGCTTCTCCGTGCTTCTACCAAGCAGAGAGGCTCGCAATGCAATCTGTTGATGTTAGAGCTAAAAATAACTATGACAACCTATAGGCAGGAATTTTTGGAGACGAAGTTTGCTCCCTGCGTCGAATTTTAGCACCTTATTTGGAGAGACGAGAGGTTTCACCAAGACTTCCGTCGTAGACGCGACGCACACACATAAATGAATATTCGTCTGTTTGCGGAGAGAAAAATTCTTAAGAGTGCTTTTATACGAGGTTCACTTACAAAGTTAAAATTTTCTTCATTAATATTCGATTAGCTGGATCATATGGTTACAACCGACTCCCGAGAGCAATTAAACTCAAACTTTTGTCAAAAGAAGAGCTTATAAATGTTAACCATTTTCGAAAATCAAAGGGAGCAATTGTCCCCTCTTGCCCCCTTCTTTGGGCGCCCTGAAAAAAACATTGTTTTCTGTGTTCCTTTCTATGAATTTTTTTATTCGAATTTTGCTCCCGTAATACTTTTACATCCGATGTCCGATGTCGAATCTAATATCATTATCACAACGTGGGTTTTTAACTAGCAAATCTACTGATTTTGCAATTTTCGATTTTCTTAGTACTGTTATGCACGCGATAAATAATAAAAAATGGACAATTGGACTCTCTGTTGATCTTACTAAGACATTTGACACTGTAAATCATAATCTCTTACTTAAAAGATTATGCTTTTATGGTATAAGAGGAATTGCCAATAAATGGATCGAGTCTTACTTCAAAGGATAGGTGTCAGATAGTTCAAATTACGAACGAAAATAATGGCAAAATTCATAAGTTAGTAGTTATAAAGGTACAATACTAACTGGTGTACCTCAGAGATCAGTGCTTGGCCCATTGCTCCTTCTTATTTACATTAATGATTTGACACAAGAAATGTTGCCTAATAAATGTGTTTTATTTGCTGATGACACCAATGTTATTATTACAGGTAACGTAAGACATGAAATCGAATATAATCTAAACAATGCATTCTCACGATTAAGTAACTGGTTAAGTAGCAATAAATTAGTTTTAAACAATGATAAAACTTCCTTGCTAAATTTTTATTATCCTCTTCAAAATAAATTTATTCCTTATGTAATGGTAAATAACAAAAAAGTCGACTTTTCTATTCCAAGTAAATTTCCTGGTGCCACCATTAGTTCGAAACTAACTTGGAATGAGCAAAACATCAATTCAACAAAAAATTATGTAGTATTTGTTTCGGCCTCCGTAGGCTAAGAGGTAATGCCACAACAGAGGCTTTAGTTTCAGTGTACTATGCAAAATTCCATTCTTTAATAACTTACGGTGTTATTTTTGGGGTTATTCTACTGAATGTATATTAACACGTTTCGCTTACAAAAGAAAGCACTAAAGATTGTGTTTGGATTGTCACCAAAGTCTTCTTGCAAGCCCATCTTTCGAGGACAAAAAATATTACCATTACCTTGTGTGTATCTATATAAAATTGTCTTGTTTACCGTAAGTAACAAACACTTATTTTTGAAAACAGTAACGTCCATAAATACAATACTCAATTCGTTAATAATTTGCATGTTATCCCCCAAAATTTCTATTTTTTTTAAAAAAAAAAAAAAAGCGTATATATTAACTGTACAAAAATTCTAAAGCAAAACAAATCATATTCTATGTTTAAATCTGATCTTTACAAGTTCTTAGTAGATAAGTGTTACTACTCGGTAAATGAGTTTTTTGAAGACAATGTATAAATGTTTTTTTTTTTTTTTTTGTTAATTATGTTATGAATGTGTAAGCTTATAAAAGTCATAGTTATGTATTACTCTATTTGTAAGTTTTTTATAGCATATATGTAATTATTTTGTAATTTTGACAACTGTATGCGTACTCGAGAATACTCTCATTTGTATACAAAACAGGCAAATAAATAAATAAATAAATAAATAAATAGATGTCAGTAAAATACTTGTTCCTAATATTTGAATTGTTAATGATAATGAGTCAGTTATTTTTGTGTCTGTGAAAATAAATTCAAGATTTACATTTTTACTTGAAGATGTTTTATTATTTATTTCACTTTTTACTATTTGCTACAGGTTTTTTGATTTTTTGAACATTAAATTCGTTTGTAAAATTCCATTCTTTTAGTCATTTTTCATACTTGTTTATATATACGTTTGTAACCCTCGCGTGATATCTATAAAGTTCTGGGTTTGATCCTTCTTATTTAACGATTACTGCTCTTATTATTTGACTGTATATATTTCTTTAATCCTAAAATTGTCCATAATTTAGATTATGTTTGTAAAGTTTTCGAGTAATTTTTGGAAATGCTACATGTATTAACAAAATTTTCCCAGGTTTTATCTATCGTATTTTGAAAGTAGGTATCGTTCCATGCTTCACAGCGTGAGATAGTTTGAGATATAATTAATATCATCTTCGCTAAAATTTCTTTTGGTGATTGTTTTGGGTATCCTGTTGGTACTACTGATGTCTAAATTTTGGACAGTAAAAATTTGAATATAATTCTCAGCGAACCTAATATTAAAGAATTCCATAGAATATTCTAATACATTTTTATTATCAGCATTTTATCTATTGCACTTTTTTGTTGTCTGTGTCACTGTAGTAGGTTCTTTAACTACCAGGGTTAAATTGTAAGAATCAAGTAGAAGCTGCACTATTATCTGTTTCGTTTGGCAAAAAATAATATTTAAATTACATCATCTATTAGTTTTACTTTATTACCTGAATTAATTAGTTTTTAAGTACCTCATCTAAATTGTAAACTAGTGCCGTAATACCACTGTCTGGAGTTCTGTAAACGAAGTTTTGATAGGTCCGTCATACATGACTCAAAACTTGTGTGTATGTGTGTGTGTGTGTGTGTGTGTGTGTGTGTGTGTTAAGGTGGTTGAAAGTTATATATATATTTTCATTTCTAATCCTTTTTTGATATAAATAGCAGCTTACCCTCTTTGGATGCCCGTTCTATAATAGGACACTGCTAATTCATAGTTATGTATTTTATAATACTCTATTTCGGTGGTTCTCAACCTAATCATGACTCTGTTTTTATCACATCCTCTTGCCAGCGACCCCTTATAATTTCTGGTTTGTAATAAGCTTGTGTAGGATTTTTAATACACTTATTACAAGATCTCATGATATCCATCTATTTCTATAATAGTGGAATCCATTTCTTGTATATATAGTGGATACAATAACTTCCCTAAAAGCTAATGGATTACAACCAAATTTGGTCGGTTCATTCATATTACAAATATAGAATCCAATTCGTCATACTGTTTCAAAATGGAGACCGTTTGAAAATTTTAAAACTTCGTAGCTCCCTTAATTTTGGGTCATATGATGAGAAAAAAGGGATTTCTAATTTTGGTTAAAAAAAACTTAGACAGTTGTTAAAAAAATATTGAGTATTTTAAATGACTTGATAATGTGTGTCACGAAGATTGAACCGGACATTGCCGTACTAGTGAAATCACACTATACCCAGAGATCTCATTAGCTTTCAATTTTAATTGTATTTCAATATGCAGGTTTTCTTGCATTTGTATTTTTCTGGTATTTTAATATGCAGTTCTCATTAGTTTCATATCGAACCTCTTTCATTTAAATTGATTTTTGAACACCTCTACACATGTTGAAAATGTTTAGTATACCTATTTTTGTTGTTCTTAACAGTATGTTTAAAAATAAAAATATGCCTATCAGAATAAAATTCAAAATAATATTTTAAAATATTTTCCGGTATTAGATTCTAATTATATTTATCCCTTCCGCTTATCTTTGCGACCCCCATGTAACCCTCCCGCGATCCCTCTAGAGGTTGCGACCCCCAAGTTGAGAAACACTGCTCTATTTAATCTAACTTAATCCAATGCTTAGTTATGCAAATGATTTGTAAAACTTCTAATTCTGTAGAAAGTATATTTCAAGCATGTTAACTTTATCCTTACTTAGCCCTTGAACATTCCAATTCAAAATATCAAATACCATTTCCGGACATTTGGAGTAGTTCGATTTCTGATTTTAATTAATTAATTTAATTTTGTTATATTTAAATACTAGTTTCAAGTTAGTTTCTGTTTCCCCGTTATTTAAGAATGTAATAGTTTTAGTATCGCTTACTATGAAGAAAATAATCATTGTAAAACCTTGACGTTCTTTTCCGTCACGTTTCGTGGCACAATTGTAGTGCTTTTAATACCGGTAGTTTTTTTTACTCGAATGCTTCTATACATAGGTCAATTGTTAATGATAGGTCATTTTCATTGTTTGTTTTAATATATAGGATTTTGTCAATTACTATAGGAGTCACACTTTCATTAGACTTTAGTGAGAGTACGTTATCTTACAGAGTTTTCCACATGATTGTTTCTTTTTTTCCTTGATTATTGAAGTGCATCCAATGTCTCGTGATGTGACATAGTTTTGCATTTGTGGATATTCTGCTCCAAGCCAGGTTTCAGCCCATTTGTCTCGCTAATGTAGACAGGAGATTAGTAGAGCACACGTATGGTGGCCAATTTCTTTATTCTTATATTGAGTTGTTAATTTGTTTTACATTACTAAACGTAAAGCTTATTATGTAGTTGGCTAATCATGTTATTGTTAAGTTAATACGTATTCTTCTTTCATTTTTGTAGTCCCGTGCAAAATCACCACCGGCACAGAAAGGGAAGAAGTCAGTTTTCTTTTCTGGAGCAGAGGAAGAGGACAAATGGAAAGTTACCTTAACAAAACCTCCCGATCAACTGGAACTAACTGATGCAGTGAGTAAAATTATGTAATCATTAGATACTCATTGTGACATCAAATTTATTTTTTCATTTTTACACACTTGGAAACACATAAGCCCTAAATAAATAACTATCACGTAATCTTCATTTTCAGATTTTAGTTCCAGATTTCTTCAGCCTAACAGAACAATGAAAATATTACACTTTTATCTTCGATAGCATTATGTGTTGGGTTATAATATATATTCGTAGCGAATTCTTCGTAAACATTTACAGTTCACAAAATTGTATATAATAATCTCTTTCAGGCTTCTCTGATAAAAATATGTTTGTATGATAGAATCAGATAATAAACCTTTCGTAGTAGTAGTAATGTTTATTGTAATTATTTAGTTTGAAAGTGCCAAGATAAAATATCGAGTACACGAAACTGATTATTTCCATCGTTTATTGCTTTTCGGCTTCAATCATTATTTAAATGCTATCAAGGCTTCAACAAGCATTCGGAAAATGTTTCCATTATCGAAGAGGAAAATTTGGACTCTTGTGTTGCTAACGTTTAAGGACTCAAATACGGAGGCTTGTTCGATTTGTATTGGACTAAATTAGGAACGCTACTGTTTGCGGAACAACTGTAGAACAATGCATCTGCTATTGTGAACAGTAATATGTCTCAAGTTATGGGTCGTGAGAATTGTGAAATGGCTTCATATAAAATCTTTAATGTCAAGGCTATGCTACGGACCTTTCCCATTCTCACTTTTTCCTATATACGCATAGTAAAACAGTGTCGGAAGAATAAGTTCATACTCGGGATAACTACTTCGAAAGCTGTTATGACCCTTATATAAAGCAAAAGCCTATGGTAAAACAGTGACCCAAGCAAAGCTTCAGAAAGAGGGCTCCCAGGAACTCGACCCACAATGCTGTAGGGTGTCCGCAAATGGGCGGTGCCATGCAATTTCATCGATCCAACGTGCAATGATCCATTAATTCAATTTGGAATCTTCAAGTGTAAATACAGCTATTAGTAAACTGTGATTAACATACACTGCCTGCTACTGCGCCATACAGAATGAAAGGCGTACTCCAAGAAACTGTATGAAAAGCACTTAGCATTTAGAAAGATGCATGATGTGTACCTCTGGTACTTGACAATATACTATGTTTTTTTTTTTTTTTCTGACAACTGTAATGCTTACATGAGAATTTCTCATGCTTTGTAAGCTAATGAAGCAGGCAAATAAATGAAATGAAATGAAATTCCAAATGGCAGACATTCGTCACATGTCATTGTAGCGATCCGAAGGGTTGCTACAACTTTGTTCGTCGCTGCTGGGAAAGTTTCCTGGGTGGATTTGGTTTTTATGGGATTCAGTTATGCGTGATGGTTTAGTTCGACCGAAACACACCGGAACGGCCTTCCAGAAAATATTTATGTTAGATATCCTGCAGTTCAGCAACAAATTGGCTCCAGTCTTGTGCATTATAGCCGTTCCGGTAAATACTTTGTTTTTAACTAAATCACTGGTTATGTGAGAAAGTTGCTTATACACAAGGTTGATAAAAATGTGAAAGTGAGTGTAAGATACTTCTAGAAACCCACTATGACACCTATCTTTAGAATTGATATTCCAATGGTGCGGTGCGGACGCCAACCAGATTAGGAACATTATGGCCAAGTCTTTAAGTCATACTACCAAACATTTCTACATTTTGTCGGGAAATAGAATATAAATTAGGAATTCGTGTCATTCCGTTTAAAGACAATGCTGTGAAGAGCCTTAATGCCAGTCCAATGAATTTCTACGGCTTTGGCTTGTTGAAAAGGCATCTCTAATATCGGCATCTGCACACTCTCGCTGGTATCTTAAAAGTTTGCAGGGACGAATGGGACCAAATTTCCTTGCCCGTGCTTCGCCAGGGTTGGTTCCAATGGAAACTTCAATGTCGGGTGATAGTCCATAGTGCATGGGTGCAGCGGAACACATCGATGGTGACGGCAAAGTTTCCCGTAAGATGAGTACCGTTCAAAAGTGGTCCAATATGAATTGAACAGTCTCCTCTATTCATTACGTAGGTGACTATTGATGTAGATGGTGTTTATTATATTTTGTGCTGATGTGGTACAGATAATATCTATATTATTGTGATAATGCCAAAAACGACAAGTTACACAAACAATGACAGTTACGGCGTTTATAACGTCCATACTGGCTCGCTTTTGGTAGTCTTCTATTACACGCTAAAGATCTGATTGTCGTGATCAGTACCTTGGCCATTCACATCTTATTTTAGAACATTAGGTTTAAATATTCTTCATGAACTTCTAGTGGTCTTTTGGGGAAGACGGAAGGATCAATATTAACTTTTCTAAAGCACGCAAACCATTTTCGAGCTATAGATTCTCCAAGATCTTCTGTGTCGACATTCTGTATTTTTGGCACTATTCAAAATATGATCAAAGGCAAACTTTAACGAAAGTCGAAAGTGTTCAGTGTTCAGTTGAGATTCCTTCTTCTAACTCTCAAAATAAATAAGTAAATAAATAAAATAATAAAGATTAGTATCAGATAAGTGTAACTCTGTGATCCTACTATCTTAACATTTATCCACCAGGCCTGAAGGAGATTGTTGTTCATTGATTTTAAATACAAAACAGCCTAAAAAATCAACACGAACTTATTACAATGCAATTTTAGTATTTCCTACATCAATGTTTTAAAACTTAAACTCTCGAGTATTCTTTACATGATATTATTGAACTGAAATAGGTGCTGCACGTGCTGGCGATAAATCATACAGCACATAGGAATTATCCTTATCTAAGAACGAGATACCTTTCTTGTGTTATGTACTCACAGTGTGTTACCCACCCACAAAATTGCACCTCCGATCGAGATCGTCCTCGCTCGTATGATACACCAGTTGCAATTTATACAGGTGCGTTTTGTTTAGCGTTGGGTGCTGGTGCGAATTATCCCTGATTCCAATGACAGCCATTAGGTACCTTCCTAATTCCAAGAAACGAATGTTCATGTGACCTCATTGGTGTCCTGTTTTCGATAGAGCTGCAACGTTGACAGCTAGCGTTAACTTTTGTGCTAATTTGACTGATCTGTGGTATGTTATTCCTAACATTCCGGTTAAAGCCTCTTGAATTACTTCGCCACCTTTCTACAGTTTCGAGTGAACGCTGGCAGAACCATCTCAATTTTTCATTTATCATTCTGATGTATATTGACAGTTGTCAAAATAGAGGAAAGTGGGATAGAGCCGGGTAGCTAATATTTGATGCCCTCTGGGAACTAAAGTTGTGCTATTAAAGATCTGTAAAATTACACATAGGACAAGTACAGATTAATGTTTACAATTATGACCATACAAGTTGCGGAGCGCTATTATTTATTGCTTAATAATGTTATAAATGGAAAAAGCCAAATCGCCTAGTTTTATCCTACTGTCAAAAAAAAAAAAAAACTGTGAATACATTCAGTGAATTAACATTCATTTGTACGTGTAATCTACATTAGGCCCCCTGTAACTAGAAGGTGGCCATGGGAGCTCTTCTCCGTTGTGACCACTCTGCTCCTCCTGAAACTTTCAGTTACTTGTTGTTATATATGAATTAATGTAAGATTAATTCAAGTTAGCCTCTCCAAAAATAATCTTACCCCCTGTCCTAGTGTTCAAGTTATTGGCCTGGTCTGCACAAATTCTCATGTTTAGTGGTATAATTCACTAGAAAAATATTGGCTTGTTTCGTACTTTCTTCATTCCATGATCGTCAGTTTGAATTCCCTTTGTAATTTCTAAGCATCTTCAAATCTGAAAAGAAAGAAAACATAAATCTAATGTAAGTAAAACAATAGCACATAAATACGCAATAGGCCCAGACTCTTCAGTTTACAGTTGGGCCAGACACAGCGTATTTTCTTTCTGAGGACTTATTTTAATTAGAGACCCATTTTAATTTTGTTTTGTAGCATTTGCAGATCATAACAATCATACTCACTCTATTGCATTAATTATTAGCAAATACTTTTGTACAAATAATAAATAGAGTTGTTAAAACATTATTAATGTTTTATAGATTTCATTGTTACAAATCGTTTAGTCTAACATTTGTTTTCAAACCTGTAAGGCCAACACAAATAATATATTTCAGTGTTAAGTATTAAAATACTTGTAACTGTTATTTTCAGATTGAAAAATTAGACCTACTTAACAATAAAAAAATTAAGCTATCTTCACTTCCAGAAACTAGCAGAGTACAACCGTGTACTCCCTGGGCCTACCCCACCATAGTACCTGGTATCATCCCACTTATACGTGTTAAACAAAACACAATGCCACCATACCTAGCAAAGAACTACATTCAATTAGTTCATGTCAAAACAATCCTTATTAAATACTGTATGAATAATGATATGTCTCTGTTTATTCTCTGCAGCAGGCGTTGAAGAAAACTTGAAGACCTAACATGCAATATTCCATTCAGAAATGCATGAAAACACAAAAAGCATCACTGACACAACACAACTGATCCCAAGCGATCGCTCTAATGACAGCTTTTTCTTGTCCAGTAGAAGGACTAGTTCACTTACCTAGAGGAAGAAGAGCATTCATTCACCTTGAAGTGGGATACCCGGTTTGAAACCAACCCACTCTACTCCACTTTCCCTACATTGGAAAAGTCACATGCATAAACTCTATATACAATTACTACATGACTTCATAGTAAATTTTATCTATCAGGATATAATCAATTTTGGTGATTTGATTTGTGTATTAAGAAATGTTTTCGCAACACCTCAAAGACCTTGTCGTTTAAGAATTTATCAATACTGTAGAAACTATTGTTAAAGTGAATTTTTTTTAACACTCTTGCAAAAAATAACATTTTTTACTATTAATTTCAGGTGTTGATAAATGGTTAAATAATTTAATTCCCATGAATATATATATATATTTATTTAAAAATAATCAAAGAAATGGTGAGGTGCATATTTACTAGTTGTAACAATCAGTTTTACCCTACCTGGAGCATTCAATAAAAAGGTATCTCCCCAAATAGTTTCGAAGTCAAGCTCACTTCTTTCGTGGTGTGAATAATGAAGCTTTCATCCAGTAGATTCTGGAGTTCATTTGGAAGGAAACAATCGTTAAATATTGTTTATATGTTCTTACCACTTTTCGACATCTGCTACAAAAGTTATGCAGTGTCGATATAAAATTCTAGTGAGCATTAAAAAGTAACAAGAATTCAATGACAATTTCAAGGTACATTAGCATAATATCACTAGGCTTGTAACTGGATAACTGCTATTAAATAACTTGTAGTCTTCCTTATTAGAAGTAGATGTGTACTATTATTTATTCAAAAATTACAAAACAGTAAACTATTATTCTAAAATTAGCTCATAGATCCTCAAGATAGACAATTTTCTCGTTCTTACTCCAGAACAAAATTTTCAAACGATAAACAAATTAAAAACGACTAGAAAAGAATCGAATTGGAAGAATCGCTTCTCGAATTCACAGAATGCTAATAATTGTAAACGTCGAAATGTAAAAATCATGGTGCAGCAGAATTGACAAAAATGTAAAAATGAAGATCCTATATTTAATTATTGATGTTAGTGTTTCTTTGGACTTGTAATTATGCTATTCCATCTTTTTTTTTTTTTTTTTTTCAAATTCAAATTCTTATGAAATTAGCTTTAACACATTTTTATTAATTGAAATTCAGCCTCTGCGTAAATCTGTATGCCTTTAGCCTCTGGATCAACCTAAAATAAATGCTCCTTTCCTTTTTGTGTTTCTGGTATGTTCTTTAATTCTCGTAGAAATATTCTTTTTGGTCATTCTTATATAAAATTGATTACAACGACGTGTGTTCCTGTAAACTTCTGAAGACGAAAGTGGAGCTTTATAGTACCTTTTGTACCCAGGAAATGATTCCTTAGAAGTGTTTCCAAATCTGGTCTCAGATTTAACCCCCAGTTTTTCAGCTTTTTTTTCTTTTCTTTTCTTTCAGAACCTTCTGTGAAATACCTGGCGACGGAAGAAGAGAGACTCATTTTTCGTTTTTGAATGATTGACTGATACGTTTCGGAATCTCTTTGCAGAATTTGCAAGTCTGTTCCTTCCATTTACTAGTAATTATTTTCTTATTATCTCAAGTAGCATGTCAATATGTTTTGTAAGCTCTTTCTTCTGTGAAAACATCTTGTATGTTTTTAAAATAACTTTTCCGAAACGTTGCTTTTGTTGAAAACGAATGTGCAGGTTGTTTGTGTACAAAATAACGTGCTGGTTCACTGGAAACAGCAGTTTGAAATGTATTATTGAATTTTGTAGAGCTGAGAATTTTTTGTCGTTGTCCGGTAAATTCATTTTCTGAGGTGAATTTTAAGTTTCGATGTATTCTGTTAAGTCCAGAGATGATATTTAATAAATCCTTGTCACTTTTATAAATCAGTAAGCAATCATATAGAAACCTATAAGTGTAATAAACTTGGATCTATCCTACTGAAGGTATTTAATTCATTGTGATCCCTAGGAGCGGAAACAGTAAACTTTCCACTGTCAGACCTTCAGTTTGCTTTTAAATCTCGTTTTCATAGAAAAAATAATTGGGGTTACACATATCTGTAGTGTTTTTTGTAACTTTAATAAATTATTAAGGGGCTGCGGTGGTTCAGTGGTAGAACGGTCACCTCTGGTGTGCATGAGGTCCTTGTTTCGATCCCAGCTCGCGCCAAGTGAGTTTTGTGGTGGACAAACACCGTGTGCGTGGTTTTTCTAGGAGTTCTCCCGTTTCCTCCCACTTTCTTCATTCCACCATTGCATTCATTTCTTATCATCATCACCGTCTCCTTAGCGTAACCGGTATAATCGTGGGACGTAAAACTTAAAGATTTCACTTGATTTTTCATTTTAAATTATTAAACCCAAAACTTTGGTTGCTTTCATTCATTGCTTAATGCAGTATATAGCTAAGTTTGTGGGAATAGAGAAACACACATGTCTATAACATTTATAGGGGTCAATTTTGTGTTATTTGCAAAGAAATTATGCCAGGAACAATATTAGAATTGTTCTTAATAGCATGTTTAGACTTTACGGTATTGTTGGTGGTGACTTCTGTTAACCATTTACGATCTTCTATATTGGAAAATACCATCCTGAGTGGATAGAGAATTTCTTCTCTATGAGTTTTTGGTACACCAAAAGTAATGGGAAGTGAGGGCTTTGCAATCTTTAAATGTTCTGCAATTTCTGAAACAATCAACCAAGATTAATCGAGTAGAATATTGACCTGTTACGGAGTAGATTAGCCCTGACAAAGCTGAAATTATAATTAATCATCTTAGATAGAAACTTTTCCATGTCGAAAAGCGATATAAATTTCTTAGATCTGCATTTTACACATTCAATAACAAATTTCAAATGTTCATTTTTAGGGAATTATATGCTTGCGACTATTTTGAACAAAACAATCTGCACGTTCAGTTTGAACAATAGCAACGTCGAAAAAAAAAATCTTTCTGAAAGCATACAGAATGTTTTCACAGAAGGAAGAGCTTACCAAACACAGACATGTGGCTAAATCTGGTAACAATTTTGTGAAGTTATTTCCCGGATACAAAAAACTACTGTAAAGATCCAATTTCATCTTCAGATTTTTTACAGTGACACACGTTCTTGCAATCAGTTTTATATAAAAATGGCCAAAAGGAATATGTCTACGAGAATCAAAGAACAAAGCAGGAACACAAAAGGAAAGGAGCCGTTTACTTCAGGTTTATCTAAACATCTGCAAGAATCTAATCTGATTATATTATATGAATATTTATACTTTTCTTGTATGTTGTGTGTGCTTGTGAGTGTGATATATGCTAATTACTGCTATTCTATGCGTATTTCATTATATATAATTTTGTTTTTGTGTAGTTGTAGTGGCGTATTTCAATTATTATCTTTATACTTGAAATTGTAAAATTTATTCTATACATTAACATGATTAAGTGGGAGAGGCACGGTTAGTTTTCACTTCGTCATGTAAAGTAAGAGTAAATAAATAAATAATCATAGAATTACAGACATAGAGATTTTACACAGAAGCTCATCTCTAATTGATAGAAATGTCTTCATTTTTTTTAATAAGAACAAAAAATTCGCTTTAGGTTATGCACTTATGTAGTAATATTGCATTTCCTAAACTAAAGTTTAAGATAAATAAGTCGCGAGATGTCAGATCAAAATTAAAAACTTCCGGAATAACAGTTTCACTCGAAAAAAGATCCATTATTTACATAAATTATCTCAACATTGTCGCACTCCCGTGTTTAAACAATACTGTAAGAGGTACAGAGCAGCTTTACATAGGGTCATAAAACAGACAAAAATGTTAGGAAATGATGCTTATATTTAGAAAGCTTCCAATAACATGAAAGCAACATGAAAAGAAATTCAGAAAGATGCATATGATAAAAGGATCAAAATAAATACAATACCACACAATCCAGTCTTTAATTTGGAAACAGGAAACTTGGACAAGAGATGAGATAGAATAAAATGCAAACAAACAAACACATCAATAATTAAACTGAACATTTTTATATTTTACTTTTTTATTTTTTATTTTTATTCTGTTACATCAAGATTTCTACATTTCGGCGTTTGCGATCATTAGTATCCTATAATTCGAGAACTGATTCTTCGAGTACTTTTCCAGCTATTTTTCATTTGTTTATCATTGGAAATTTGTTCTAAAATAAGAACGAGAAAATTGTTTATGTCTATGAATGAAGAGAGAAAAATTTGTTGATAATAGTTTACTATACTAATTTCTCTACAAAATTATTGTAACCATCTATTTGTAACAAAAAGACCTACAAGTTATTTGTTAGAAGTTACCAGTTAGAAGCCTAATACGATTAATTGTGTTAATGCATCATTGAGTGCCTTATTACTCTTTAGTGGTTACTTTAATTTTATGTCGACACTGAATAACTTTCTTTGGGAAAAGTAAGAAGAACACATAAACAACATTTAAGTATTATTTTCTTACAAATAAACTTCTGAAACAGCCTAATGAAAGCAGTAGTCTCCATGTAGTGCGTTTAGCAACATAATCTTGAAGACTCGCACCGAAGAAGAAGTGAGTTTACCTTCGAAACTGTTTTCGAAAATATAATTTTTTTGGGATGCTTCGGGTGAAAAAAAAAACTTTAAATTATCAAACTTTTTTATTGAAAATCTAATCTGACAAAGCTCATATAGATGAAATGAAATGAAATCTTTGAGTTTTACGTCCCATGGTTATGCCGGTTAGGCTAAAGGAGACGGTGATTATGAGAAATGAATGAAATGGTGGAATGAAGAAAGTGGGAGGAAATGGGAGAACCCAGAGAAAACCCACGCACACGGTGTTTGTCCACCACAAAGTTCACTTGGCGGGGGCTGGGATCGAACCCGGGACCCCAAGCACCAGAGGTGAACGCTTTACCACTGAGCCACCGCTGCCCCGCTCATATAGATGTCCATGAATATGCTAAGTATTTATATCCTTATTTTCCCAGTTTTGTTATCTCCATTAGGTACGTGCTCTTTGATATATAACCATATGTAACATAGAAAGACTTGGAACAGATAGTACAGAGTGTCTGGAATGGAACTAATGGTTTTTAAATAATACGTGGTAATTGTAACGTGCTAAGAGATAGAGAAAAAAGAAAACGGCTTTGGAGGAACACTCATATATATCGGGTATTCTAAAAATGACACCCACAGACCACAGAGCACTATTCTACAGGCCAAAATAAAGCGAAAATGTTTATATGATGGTATGCCCTCCGGGGCCTGCTTCAGCCGCTATGTGGAATCAAAATTTCACAATGTGTCAACCGTCGCAGATTAACTTGGAGCCATTAGCATTACTCTACGAATACAACAAGCAGTTGAATCGATTACTACATTAATATATTATGCTAGTGTCAATTAATATCGACTTTATCTGCCATTTGGAAAGAATCAATATAACTATTTGATAGAGTGGTAGATCAAATCTATGGTTCTTTATTTGCGACGTTGCCACATAGTGCAATTTGTGTCTCCAGACGAGGACTCGAAAGGTATACAAATATATATATAGCTTTATTTTGACTTGTAGAATAATGCTCTGTGGTCCGTGGGCGCCATTTTTAGAACACCCGATATATATATATATATATATATATATATATATATATATATATATATATATATATATATATATATATATATATATATATATATATACAAGTACTATAACTCCACATGAGCTCTATTTGTAACTCGACAATATCAATTTTCTTCTTAATTATTTATTACCTTTGTTTGGAAATATTATAGGTTTTATTATTCTGTAATTTGAGGAGCTCAGTGGACGATAATGCTATAGAAAGTCTTCATTTTCTTTCATAGGAATTGAAAGAGGAAATGGTTCGCGTCCTAACAACTACAAATCCACGGCTTGACAAAACTTTAGTACAATACAACTTTAGAACTGGAGCCTACCAAAAGTTACCTACGACCACTCATCTGGTTACTCTTTACTCTCAAGAGAGCAGAGTATTATATAAGGAATCAGAGGAAGCGAAAATGCAGCTAGCTGGTGAAGGTAAATTGAAAGTTGTACTATATACAGCAATATAAAGTTGCAGTCAAACGTTTTTATATTTTATCGCAAGAAAACTATATCTTCTGAGATCTCAGCTTATTATTGCAGTATGAAGTATATCAGTTTTTTCTTTCTTCTTTTTTTTTTTAAGATTAATTAAATGGATCTCTAACCTTCTCTGTCTTCGTATGTAAAATCATACATACTTTAATCCTGAATATTTGAACAACTATTGCACGTAGCATTTTTAAATTTTAGATAAACACATTAAAAGCCAATCGAAAGCAAATAACTGTTTAGTAGTACCGATATACCGTTGTTTTCTAATTGACCATTGTCAATTAAATTTGACAAGAACACCGAGAAAATTCACGGAAACGATGTAGTTCCCCTCAAAGTTATGTCGTGAATCGGACTAGGGACTCTTCGTACCAGAAGTGAGCACTTTACCAATGAGCCACTATGCATCCCAAAATCGGACTAGATATTTCAACGAACTTTTCGTAGCACACAATCCCCCCCCAAAAAAAAAAACATTGGATGTCCGTCCATGTGTATGTACACTGACTTAGAGGCTACATTTTGAATATATCGAGACATTTTTTTTAATATATATATAGGACTATTTGCTTTCTTTCTTTTATTTTCTTTATTTTAAATCTTCTCTCTATATCCAAAACTCAAGGCAGTTTATTATAAGGTAAAATCTAAAATTACAATCTTCTTTAAAGTGGTCCAAACGATTTTATTTTCGTTAATTAATATATCTTTACAATATAGCATATAACATTTCTCTTGAACAAACGTTAATAGTAGTATGTTGGTGCGGACTATTTTCTTTTCGGACAAAAGTCTCAAGAAACAAACACACTCCAAGCGATATCGCTTATCTTTTGTAAATAAATAATTGACTAACAGTTCTACAATATGACAAGGAATACTTAATGTGGAAATGGTGCTAAGAGACGATAGAAATGGTGCTATAATCGTAAAAATGAAATCTAATTCGAAATTTCAACCAATTTATGTTTAATGGTTCCTATATGTCCAATTTAAAAGCAAAAAAAAAAAAAAAAAAAATGTGTACATCTGATCGTCTGTTGTTACTTATACAGGCCTAGGGGCCGTATAATTCAGCATGTCGAAATCAAATTTTATATATATAAGTTGAATGAGATTTTCGAAGACAATATCTTGAACTCTTCACCTGAAATCAAAAATAATAATAAATTACTAGAGAGTAAGAATTAAAAACAGACATTTTCTTAAAACTGGATATCACGATTTTGATTATATTTTATAAGTAATCATTTCAGCGATAGCCCAACAATACAGGGTGTATAACGGTGTGTAAACACTCGAATGCAAGTTAAATAATGTACAATGTATCGTAACTAGCATGTAGATTTCTAGTAAGGGTAGGACTAAATGAGATATTACAAATTAGAAAGAACGTATGATGATAACGACCACCATAATAAAATCAGTCATTTTGAAATGTTTAAATTGAAACCATAGTTTGAGGTGCCTCACTTGCATAGGAAATTTGCACACTAG
Source organism: Thermobia domestica (assembly GCF_964235325.1). Taxonomy (NCBI): domain Eukaryota; kingdom Metazoa; phylum Arthropoda; class Insecta; order Zygentoma; family Lepismatidae; genus Thermobia; species Thermobia domestica. The sequence continues at coordinate 125,149,700 of NC_137455.1, read as the reverse complement.
TTGAATGTTTTTTTTCTTCATTTCTTTGTTCTATTACCAACCAGCATACAGTTATGAGTGTTGTTTCTCCACAAACAGGTATATATACAGGTATGTGTAAAATCTTGAAGTTTTGTATAAATATTTTCCTTGCGCTTTAGACTGTACATAAGACCTTTTTTTTTTCGAAATACGGACGCTAAAGGGAAATAATGAGTTTTGATTTTTTTACCCTTTCTCCAGACCTCTGAAACTATTAGAGATACAACCTTGAAATTTTGTACAAATATTCTCCTTGCTCTCTAGGCTGTAGATAAGATGGGACTTTTTGAAATTTGGGAAGAGGAGGCTTTTTTACTTTCGCCCGCCAGATCTTTGAAACTATTAATCCTTGAAATTTCGTACAAATATTCTCCTTGCATTTTAAGTTGTAGATAAGTTGAGATCTTTCGAAATGCGACTCCTAAGGAAGATAAGGGGACTTGACTTTGTTTTTGTCGTTATCTAGACCTCCGAAACTGTTTGCTCGAAGAATCTTGAAATTTTATATGGGTAGTCTCCTTGCACACTGAGCTATAGACAAGACAATATTGTACGAAATACGGCCTCTAAAGGAGATTTTTGTTCGTCTTTTGCCACATTTCCGAAACTATTAGATGTAGTATCTTGAAAGTTTTTGCATACATGCACTCCTTACATTCTAGTTTGTAGATAAGATATTATTTTGCAAAATATGACCCCGTAAGGAGGATTAGGAGGCTTGAATGATTTCTTGTTGTTCGCCATATCTCCAAAACTATTAGGTATAGAACCTTTCGATTTTGTACATATATTCTCCTTACACTCTAAGCTGTAAATAAGACGTTTCTTTTTCTTTTTTCTTCCTTTTTTTAAAAATGAGAGAGCCTAGAAATTTTGAATATAAAGATTTCCCTATACTGAAGAAGTAAAAATGGTTTACAGATCAAAAGGGGGCCTTGAATATTTCTTTCGACTTTTACCAGACCTTCGGAACCCTTGAGCACAAGAACTTGGAAATGAGTACAAACGTTCTCCTTGAACTTTAAGCCGAGAGTGATGTACTGTATTACAAAATGGCACACTTACAGGAAAGACAGGAACCATAAATCTTTCCTTTAACTTCTATCAGATGTTTGGAACTCTTTGGTGTAGAACTTAAAATTTTGTACAAATTTGCTCATTGAACCTAGGTTAAAGATAGGATGGAGTTGTACAAAAAGTGAACCTAAGAAAGGAAAGCAGGCTTGTACTGCTTTTCGCTGTTCATCAGGTCTCCAAAATAGTTGGATGTAGGTAATTGGCATGTACTAAAAATGTTTTTTTCTCAGACCCTAGGCTATGAAGATAGCAGTTTCTGTAATTCGAGATCTATAGGGCAGAAAAGAGGGATATTCTGATCTAGAAATTTTCAATTTTCTAAGACAGAGCTTGGAGTAATTCTACTCCGAAGCGTACATAAGTTTATTGAAAGTTTTACATTATTTTTACTAATTTAATCGAAACGTTCAGCATGTAGGCCATGAAGTTGTATACTATATATTTTGAAGTACACACTATAAATATCTCATACAAGAAGACAATTTTCAAGGTTGATTTTTAGAAACTCAGTTTGAGAGGTGTAAATTTTGAGTAACATTTTCCACGAAACGGAGAAAGTCTTCCAATTTTTGGCGTAAGAAAGTAATTTTTCAACATAACTTTGACATCATAGGCGTCTTTAAAAATAAATATTTCGGGATGACGGACATTGACAAAAATTTTGCCAAACGATTTCTATGGGTTTGAGTGAATCCACTATTTCTGGATGCGAGAAAATGATTTGACTCAGTCTTGACATAGTTAAAAGTTATTTAGGAACACTTGTCAGTATAATTTCAGCAAAATTAAACTTGTATTAACAAGTATTTGACAGCAAAAAAGTGATGCTTATAGCTTTCAAACAGTAGTTTGAACACAGTATATAAACTAAAGATTTAAAAATGGAAATGAGCGAATTGCAGTTTGAGGAAGATGGAGAGAATACATTGAGAAGCAGTATGCCGGCATAAAAAAACTTTGTGTTTTAGGCATTGCAACCGGAAAATGAAGTAAACGAGAATGGCGAAGGAATTGTGATGCTGAGGGACAAGTTCAAACACATATAGCGAGATGAAGAGCGGAAAAGTAAACAATATCTCACCTGTCAAGTTTATTAAGAATACAGGAGAAAAAGGAGAGAAGAAATATTCGGAATGAAATCAAATGAAGAGAATCATCATCTTAAGACTTCCTACAGAGAGTTAAGATTTTATTACTAAACATCAAAATACATGAAGATCAGAGACTGATTGAAATGCATTTAAGAACACTGAGTAGGAATTCACGGACTTAGCTCAAAGTTGTACACAAGAAGAAACCGATGGTAGATGATTTTGTTTCCAACATGGTAGTGAGCCCTGTTGATGGTCAAGTGCTTAGGTCGGAAGACGTAGTAGGCCAGGGTAGAAGGCGTGTTCCGGGTAGAGGATGATGGGTTATAGGGAGAGCGTTATGCTGTTGAAGATAAAAGTCCACATGAACTCGAAGGATACGATTTACAACACCATGAAGATACGATATAGTAATGCTACTCCTCTGAACGTGCTAGTGCGAATATGAAGCTCAATTTAACGTATTCTCCCTTACCAAATACCAGAAAGTCAAGTGTTGGTGTTAGTCAAGTTGGTTACTTACAAGAATTTAACTACTAATGCATCTAATCTCGGGACCACGACTATTTTTCCTGGAAGAGGAAAGACTTTCCTCTACCCCTGTGGCTTAGCAACCGCAAACTACACTGGAGGTCGCGAAGGACTCAATGAAGCCAGATTTCTAAACTGAATGAACTGGTTTCTCTCCCTTTTCAAGGTTTCCATTCCAGATTGTCATATAGGAACAGCAGAAGTAAAAACTTATTTTTTAGTTCTAGTTCAACCTAGACCTATGATAGTATTCGGAAGTTTTCGATCTTTATTGCTCATAAAAGATCTGTAGGGAAAATGAGTTAACGAAAAATCTATTTTTTTTAAATGGATTCTATTTCCTTCAGGATGACTTTTTTTTAAAAAAGAAAAACAAAGTATGGATAGGGGAAAAATTTAAGCACTTAAAAGGTAGATATTTATTCTCAATTTCTGCAAGAGCCTAACCTTTGGCGCTATAGTTTACAACTTAGAGCAGGTGGTAGAGTGATTTTCCTTTTTTCCCTTCATAGTTTTCCGATTTTTGCAAACCATAATAAAATTAATCATATATTTGTAAATTTAAGCATGAATTTTTTGAAGTTTATATATAAAGAAAGAAAACAAAGACAGTACGACTTACGTCTTCATCCACGATTGAATAGCAACACACATAAAAGGGCTAAAAGCTAAAACTTTTTTTGCATTGTTTTGAAAATTAAAGAAACGAAGAGAAAGAAGTGAAAATCAGCTTTATCAATAAATTTCGTTCCTTATAGAACGCTTCAATTTATTGTTTATGACCACCAATATTTTTCGACAGTTGTCAGTTCGTAAGTTTGAGCTCCCTACTTTCCCTCGGCATTTTGTTCGAAGAGGTTGTAGTATGCTGGTGATGTCTACGTATTTTCTCGCTGATTAGAAATGTCTAATTTCTTTCAAAGGTACCAGATGATAAGCAACCTGGTCCTTCTGGCCAGAGAAGTCCAAGTAACAAAAAGAAGAATCGTGTACTTGGAAGTGGAACAAAGCAGAGGAAACAAAGCATGAAAGTTTCAGGGGGCTAAAGGTGGTCGAAGGGGGCTCAACCCCTAGTTACTCCTAGCTAGGGTCTGGTTTGATATGAATTAGAATAACTAAAACTAGAATTAAAAAAACTAAAACTAAAATTAGAATATTATAGAAATTGACCCCATTTCCCCTCTCAGGAACAGAATTAAAAAAAAAAATCCGAAGGTCGCGGTCTCTAATTTTTAATGAAAAGGTATGTGCTGAATTTTACGCCTTCTTAAGCGAATCTTCACATTCGGTATTTTCTGAACAAATAATCGAAAATTTGAATATTAATACAAACTCCCTCTATTCTCCTATAGGAGCGAAGTTTTCGAAATCGTTGAAATGTGTTTTCGGTTAATTTTAATGAAGAATTTATCCCCTAGTTCCATCCTCTTAACTTCGAGGATTTATGATATATTCTATTCTTAGTTAAAAAAAAAAAAAAAAAAAACTCTCCTTTCTTTCACTCTCCTATAGGACATATATTTTTAAAAATCTTTTATTAGCCCTAGCTTTTTGACAAAGAAATATTCTGTACAAATCCATGTTCCTATATATAATAGTTTGAGTAAGGTATTGATGAGTAAGTCACTTTACATATAATCTTTTTTTATTTTTTTTTTAAATATAATAGTGTACATATCTTTTTAAAAACTCATAAATAATTTGCGTTCAGTTTTGGTATTTTCGCCCTATTTGAATTATGTTATTGGCACTCGATCAATTAACATTTTTCTTAGATCACTTTTTATTACACAATTCACGAGTCAATACGTTTCTACTAGGTTTTATCAATGGCTTTCTCTAGAAGAAAGAACATATGGTGTCCAGACATTTCCAAGAAAAAATGTAACAACCTTGTCCCTCAGCACGTGCAGAAAACGCTTTTGTGGTCACTTGTGGTCATGTTTGCGGAAGGGGCTATTTCTTATGAAGAGTATGGGTAAGGGTCGTTTATCGGTGGCCGCGACTTTACTTAGAACAGGAATCCAAAAATACTAAAGGAAAAAATCAAAGTTTGAAAAATATTGGAGGAAAAGTATATCATGTTTTAAATAATATCAATATTTATTAACACTATGGGGGTTGTTGACATGTTTTTTTTTTTTTTTTTTGAGAAATGTTACATAAGGAAAAAGTGGTTTTCAACAAAGAAATTTTTATAGTGATGTTTCAAGCAATACTAAAATTGTCTCTCTTCAATGGAGGAACTGATCAAAATACATAGTTCTGCAAGGAGTGTAATTACGTAAAATACACGTATGAAAGTGATAATAGGTCATTGAAACATAACGTCGATTTGCCATCACGATTTAGATGCTTTAGTACGTACAATTTTAACTTTTAATTCTCTAAACGTTGTTTTAAATGTTTCAGCACAGACTTTTATCGTATAGCTCTATGATTGTTTGTTGTAGTATTGGTAGAAGAAGAACCTGAAACTACAGAAGCGGAGGCAGGCGAAGGAGGTGAGCCTGAAGGTGAAGGAGAAGATGAAGGTGAAGCTGCGGAGGAACCAGAAGGCGAAGCTGAGGGTGAAGCAGAGGCTCCTCCCGCAGAAGGAGAGCAGCCACCGGCGGAAGAGACGAAAGACGAGGAGGAAGAAGAAGAGCAAAAGGGTGGAAAAGCTAAGGGCGCTGCAGGAGGAGGAGGCTCCAAAAAACCAAAGAAATTGGTCAACCAATTCAATTTCTCTCAGAGAGCTGCTTTATCACCTTTGCCTGGTACAAGGGTAAGTTCAGGTTTTCACTAGTATTAAATTCGATAATGAAGTACTAGAAGTATTGTTTTTAATTTTTCAGCGTCGCTACCTCAAAAAATCGTACTGCATTGTAGAGAAATTAATTTTTTTATTATTATTATTATCGTGCGTGTTAATCTTAAATTAAACTTGGAAAAGATAACTTTATCGTTATAAAGTAATAAACAGATATATCAAAAATCAATCAAAAGTGTCTTGTAACTTCACTACACCGTTTCTTCATTAACATATAACAATCTACCTAAAACCAATTCTTTTTCTTCTAACTACTAAAATGGATTTTAACATTATTTCAATCACTTTTATCCACAACTCCTCCCTTTTTTTTTAACATCAGCACTAATTTGTCTGCCTTTTACTACCCTAATCTCCTCCGGTGTTTCATCTAAAAATATTTCGAGCCTAACATCCTCTTCCCCGTTCCAATTGCTGATTCTTCTCTTAAACATTCAATTGAGGAGTTTGATGCAATAAGGGCTTAAGTCTGAAACATGCAGTTGGAGAAAATCGATGTTGAAAATTTAAGTAATATTTTTTTCTTACATAAAACAATGTAATATGCAGCATTTTATTCCGATATTGAATTGAAATGTTACCAGGAGGCTCAACAAGCATGGCTAAAGCCACAAATGCGTTTTATGCAAAAAGAACGTAAAATTGCTTACGCCATTGCTACATCAAACTCCTCATTATATTCCTTAAAATTCTGAAGTTATCAACCAGAAACGGTCTGGTATCGCTGGAGACCTTTGGCTGCAGGAGATTAGGAGGGTGGAGGCTTTCAAAAATACCCACTTGCGTATATAACTGAATTCTATTATTATTGACCCAAATTTATGTAAAGTTATATACTACATTGTTTTGGAGGGGTTTTATTTTAATAGCAAACCGCTACAGTAGGCTTACATTTTCTGATTACATAAATTTTACCATAATATTCTTTAAAACAAATTTGCATTAGCTTGATTAATGATATAAGGTGAGTAACCAATAAATACTTCTAGGAACACTTTATACATTTCATACTTTATTACATGAAACTTACAGTACGTAGGTTACTTCAAACTTTAAAATAGTAATAGTGATTTTGCATAGACGCATAAAAATCTACCTGAAAAATCTTATAAAATCAAAGAAATATATACAAATTGTGTACGTATTCTACTTAGATTCACTCAGAAAAGGAAAATTTCAAAACTATCAACCTGTAAAATTATTATGTTTGAATATCTCATACTGTATTCTGTTGATGAAAAAGAATATTTTCATAATATAAATACAATATTTACTAACATAGAAAAGAAGTCTCCTTCTGGCTAGATGAAATCTGTAGGCCTAACGCCTAAATACTTCATTAAACTAATAACTTTTTCCTAAGTTCCTCACTCGTTATTGTTGCTTCATCTATAATCAAGTTTTTATCTAAATTTACAAACAAGTCTTGTTTTATATTTATAAAAAGCAGCTTAAACATTAAATCTTGGTTTAGCGAAGACCTTAATCTATTCTTAACAATTTTTTTTACACGCCTATACCGTCATGGGACGTATAGAAGATGTCCCATGGGTCTATGGTTACCACACAAAGCTGGAACCGATGTGGCGCGGAAGGTCGAAGAAAGGGCCCCCTTATCCCACTCCGACACGTTGAATCGGCCACCTGAGGGTAGCGTCATGTTCATGAAACACCTGAATATCTTGACGGGTCCGGAAAGCGCGGAGATGGTAACACGCTTAAGAGTCTCGGGTCGCACGAGAATGGCCAGCTCGCTTGAGGTGTGAGCCGACCATATACCCTTCCACGAGAAAGTGCAAGTTGTCACCCGGGGCCAGTGGTCTCAAAGGTATCTTACGTACTCCCGGACTTAAGGGTTCCTGGAGTATTTGAGACGTTTAAGATGATGAGCTGCATCCAGGCCAGTGGCTCCGGAGGCAACCTGCACATCAATGAGTGTCGCTTGATACGGAGTGTAAACGACAATGTCAGGCTTTCTTAATCCCTCTGAGGTCTGAATCCGGAGCTCCCTAACCACCGTCCATCCCTGCTCCCTAAGATCTTCGCACAGAACACCACAAATAACGTCGTGGCGCTTGATTCGAATTCCGTGAGTCCTACCACAATTCTGGATGATATGAGCTGCTGTCTCACTGACTCCACAGTTGTCCCGGCAGTCAGTGGGCATCCCATATCTCCTGCACCCACGCGAAGTTCGAATCCTACTCGGTAAACAGTTGACCCTCGTGTGACTAAAGTTCACATAGTCTATACCGCTAAGGCTTAATGCTCCACTCAAAGTGAGGGGAGCAGATGACGCAGGAGCCCGGAAACACTACCGGAGCTCATAACCGTCGGTAGACCCATGTAGCTTAAGAGCCATCTGTTTCCGAACTGCACGAGTATCCCTCACGCCCTGGCCGATAGCCTCAACTCGGCCACGTGGCCAGTCAACCTCCCTCTGGATGGATGGAGAGAGGAAGGCGGCACGGAAAATTTCGAGACGTCAGTTTTGGAGCTTGCTGAAACGCGTTAATTGATGATATTCCTCAAAGAGGGAATGCCAAGTCCACCCTCTCTTATCGGAGCATGGAAGAAGGCCTTGGAGACATCATGAGGCAAACGAAGCCATTTGCGCACCGCAGCACACACTTGTCGGTCAAGTGCTTCTAGGCGGCCTGTTATTGTCCGGCCCAACACCAGTGCCTGGTAGACCCTAGGCAATAGGAATTGAACCAACAACAGGATCCGCTGCTGTGGTTTCAGTGGCGCTTCCCGAAGGCGTTCAAGATAAAGCGCCAAAGAAGCCTTGGTTGTCTGGCGTCCTCTACATGTAAATTGTACTCCTAAAAGCGCCAGTGTGAGATAACTCCGTGGTCTGGAAAAGGGGGTCGGATCCCACATTAAACTGTGGCTCCGTCTTGATCTTCATCTTCTTCCCCTTTCCGTCTGGCACCATCGAGAGTACGGAGCTCTTTTTAAGATTGACCTCAATGCCATTCTTCCGTAGCACCTCCAGTGCGGTGTCAAGCAGTAGCTGCATGCCTGGTGCAGTAGATGAAATAAGCACCAAGTCATCCGCAAAGGCTAGGGAATTCACCCTTGTGGATGCCCCGAGATCAAAACCGACCTCGGGAGACAAAGCACGCAGCACACTGTCGATCACCAGATTAAATAGCAGTGGAGAGAGGGGGTCACTTTGCCGAACACCTCGATTGACCAGTGCAGGTTCAGAGGCCTCCCCAAGCTCCAAGATGATTTCAGAGTTGATGTATAACGCATTGATGTAATCCACAAAAGGAAGCGGAGCGCTAATGCGTTCGATAGCGGCATGGATGGCATACTTCGAACAGAGTCAAAGGCCTTGGAGACGTCCAGTGTAGCAAGATGACATTGCCGTAAACGCTGGTTCGCAGTAGAAATCACTGCGTCCAGGACTGAGACGCTCTCCAGAATACCATCTACAGGCAAAAACGCCCATTGCCGACTATCTAATACTGAGGCCTTGACTAGTGGGGCAGCTAGTATCTTATGAAACTGCCTGGTAATAACAGACCCGGTGGAAATTGGTCTGTAATCGGACGGCGCCAAAGGTCGCTCTGTCTTCGGAAGGAAGACCGTCTGTGACAATGTAGGTAATCGGGCAAAGTGCCAACCAAGAGGAATAGATTGTACAGCTTCAGGCGGAGTCGGACTGGAGTTTCTAAAAGCTTACTCACTGTCAAACCGTCAGGTCCAAGGCCAGTACCACGAGTAAGCCGAGCTCCAGTAACTTCTTCGCCAGTTACGGGAACCCACAAGTTGCTCAGAAGGGGGCTTTCGGAAGGAACCGGCTCCTCAGGATAAGGGACCGACTCCTTGCCGAAGAGACTACGCCAAAACCCCTTATGGCGTCCAGAGATGGGCGCCTTGAGAGGTCTTCGGGGCCGTCTAACACCTCCTTGGCGGCCAGGTGTCATCGCTCCTTAAAGAGCTTCTGGACCCGGGCGTACTCCTGCCTGCGTTACCTCCTTTTGGACAGGACTTGGTCGGGTGAGCTGTCACCGCAGCCAAAGTTCGACGGAGACCTGGGCGACGAAAATATGGTTTTAAGATATGAGGAAAGTCTAGGCAGGGCTGACTCTATGATGGCATCGAGTCGACGCTTGTGATACTTCTCTACATCGGGCTGCAGCGCCTGGATATACTGCCCAAATAGCCCTCTCAACTTCCCCTTAACAGCTTCCCTCCAACCAAGAGAATCCCCCACCAAACGGAGTTTAGGTGGTGGAGAGAAAGGGGAGGGAAAGGAGAACCAGATTTAGGTACCATCATCGCCAGGAACTTCATCCCCTGAAGGGACTGGAGATGGCTTAAGTGCGGCGTCAGGGCCCAGCTGGGAACCCTCGATAGGTTTCTCCAAAACAGCGGGTAAACCTGTGAAATCAGGCATCTGTATCTGGGGAGGCTCCTCGCTCACCTGAGGACGGGCTGCTTCAGGGGTCGTCGTGAGAATCTCGCGGACAAGCCGTTGGTAGGCCTGTGACTTGCGATGGCTCTTGATGGAATCGAACGAACGCCCTGGGATGACTTCAGCCAAGTCCTGATTAAGAAACCGGCATCCAGGCCGGATGAGATGTACGTCCTGCCAAGCCATCAACCGTTCCTCCTCAGGTGTCCATCTAGCTTTGACACGTTCAGTGTCAACTCGCCTATTAGTCTCTTCTGGGTGCGCATGTTTAACGTGCACACCCAGGCCGTTTTCGTGGTAAAGGTTCTCGTGCAACCCGGTATGCTACAAGGATATTCAGGCGCTTCATGCAATGCCGAAGCAGGGGGGTCCCTGTATTATTGCCCGCCCTCGTCGACGAGCGGGGGGCTTTCCTCCTTTCTGTGCTGGAGCGGCCGACGTACGGTGACAAAGGGTTCTAGCCCCTGCCACCGGATCCCTAGTACGTTAGCTCCCCCGCTCACAGCGGCGGACACCTTCCGGACAAACGTGGAACACAAACAATTGCAAATGTGTGCAGACTTCAGTGGAGTGCATGAACACATGTAGCTGAAATGGTAACAAGTGCTATAACTTACTTATAAACACTTATGTACCAGATAATGATTCATCTGATGAGGATTCAAAAGACTAAAGAAATATGTAATTTTGCACAGATTTGATATGATAATGTATAATATTATTATAGTTTTGCTTGTTTCCAGTAATTAGTAAGTATTTAATGAAGTTCGATGTAATATTCTCATAAATTTCATACACATTAAGTTATTGAGGTTTCTTCAAAAACATTTTTTAAAGTGACCATTGGGAAAATACAGACTATTCTTGATTTTAGAAATACCCTTCAGGTTTACAACGATGTTATCAATCACCCTATATACCACCTGTAAATGGTGTTTGCCCTATTTTCTGTTTTTTAATTATGGTAAGCTAAATGTTTTTGTTAAAGAAATCAGGAATTATTTTCAACGACCGGTGGAAATACTGCATAAAAATAGAGTTAAAAAATGTAAATCAACCTGAATATCAACTGTAAATGGATTTTAACACTACAAAAGACATCTCTACTTATCTCAAAATTTTGTGATCCTTAACGCAGGGTCGTATCAAGTGACCGGAGATCTAGAAATGATCATGACAGTGTAGGAGAGCTCAAGGAAGAAGGGTGAGAACTGTTCTTCAAATATTGAAAAAAAAAAAACAGCTTTTATCTCGGAAACATAACCTTTATTGACTGACCTAAGCTGAAATTCAGTGGTACAATTCGGAGCATCAGCATTCGAATCGAAGTACACTTTCCTTCAAACTTACCTCGCTGTACGGCTATTTTTGGAAGTAAACCTAACAATATTGGAACTGTTGGAAATATAGTTTAATGCTCTACAAATTTAATTAGGGATGTTTTCTCCATATCTTAACTCAATGGAGAGATTGAGAACAAAAATAAAATATTAAGGACAAAATATGTTAGTTTTTAATGTTTAAGTTAAATTTTCCAAAAACCCGTTGGGTCTATCCAAAGCATGAATAGACAAAATCGTAAAGCACACCTTCAAGATAAAACTGGAAAAAGAAATTCATTAATATCTTGATTAGTTTCGGAAATATGGCCTTTTATTTGAAACGCTCATTTTTTAGCTTCAGTAGAGGGGGCAGGGGGTGTACGAGGGGGAGCTTCCGCTCGCATCAGGCGTTCGGCGGAATAGAAATGATCAGGGTAGTGGACTTGATGATTTAGGACCACCGGTTGCTTTTACTCTCTCGGGTTGATCCAACTTCTTATTTTGAAGACTTTTCCAGATTCTGCCTCCCGACTATCTGGTATATTAGCAGCTTAAGTAACCGAGAGTCGAGCTGAGAAGCTTTATAGAAACTCTTTCTCTTGTGTTTTTGGATTTTAAATATTTTCCTGTCAATAATAATAATAATACGATGGGATATGTCAAGGCATTCTTTAGTTGTATACTTTTTAAAATTAACTTTTATCTCGTTTTTACAATTTTTTTCTCTCCTGAAACTATGAACTGTTCACAACAAAACTTTCCTTTCTAAAAATAATTTTATTTTATTTCTAAATTTCTAAGAAGAGTTTACTCAGTCTTGTTGACGACTCTTATTCGCGAAATTTCTACTTCAAGTGCCTACTTGTAACCATTATCAACATCTTACTACTATATTAGAAAATGTTTGATATATTTTAATGATGAACACAAGTAAGAGAAATATTGATTTGTTGTAGCATTCTATGTAAACAAGAAGTGTGACCAGAACATGGTTCCGATCTCTTAATATAAAAGTGCCGTATAAATGGATTAGATTAAATTGGCCAGGTTGAGAAATAAAATCTCTTTGGTTAAAGAACAGTTGACTGCTCTATCTCTTGGAATCGTTTTTTTTTTTTTTTTCTTAGCTTGTGGCAATAAAATTTAAATATTTACGATGTGACTTCTTTCAAAAGCAGCCACTAGTTGGCTGTAGTCTTGTGCCAGATATTTTGGAAACCCTCAGTGATTAGATATCCTGGTACTTGATACGAAAATACTTATATATATATATATACTAGATTTAGTCTTAGAGCTCAGATGAAACTGATATCTACGAACATGATGTGTAGTGGTAGTTCTGTCATTGTGTTTCATAGCTGTTAAGAATGCGGCTGGTATATATATATATATATATATATATATATATATATATATATATATATATATATATACACTCGCCGCATTCTTATTATATATATATATAGATAGATAGATAGATAGATAAATCTAAAAACATGTGTTTTTCCGCTAATTGTTTCCTATTTCCGTCGCTGAGTTTTTCATTTTCTTTCAGTATGTCTTATTCCTACCGAATAGAACGTTAATTCTATTAGAAGCAGTATTCTAAATGAAAAAACATCCATATCCGTATTGGGCGGAATTTATGTATATGTATGTTTGTATATGGTATTTATCATCTCAAACTCTGAATATTACAATGCTGAATTTTAAATAAATTGCCTTTAAAGATAACATGCGTAATAAATTAGAAAAGTATATAAAATTGTAAGTTTTTCTTCGTTCATTTTGTTAAGAAATTCTCGACTACGGTTTCTTTAAGTGTTTTCTGTCGCATGTTTCAGTCACAATTAGCTTGATTTCAATTTTTTTGTTCCAGACAATTGGTACACAGACTGAGCCCCCTCCACGAGCTACTTATTCTTCGTACGCTTTGCAGTGGATCATATACGATGCATATATGAGGGAGAGAGAAATACAGCTCAAAGAAAAAGAGAAAGAGAAAAAGCTGCCCTTAAGAGGACTCCAGGAAAAAAAGACCAAAGTATTGTCTGCTCGCGAGGATATGCTTACACGAATCAATTTGGCTTTGAAGACAATTCAGCGAATTGTTACACAAAGCATCTACGATGAGATATGTCAAGGTATTCTCTAATAGTGTATTTTTTAAAAGTAACTTCCACCTGCATTTTTACAATTTTTCCCCCTTTTCTGAAACTAGAATGGCCTGTTTACAACAGAACTCTGTTTTCTAAGATATTTCTTTTAGGCTTGCTAGAAACATTAGCTTTAAGTTGTTTTCTTTATACCCTCATGAGGTACAGTCCGCAATAAAAAACCTGCAACATGAGCATGTAAGTTTATTGTGAAACGACGAAATCTTTTGCTCCAAAATAAGTGCGCACGGGAGGACGCCGAGATTTCTCCTGGCGTGATTCGTGCCACTTAGACGTTATGTTGATTCCCTGCGCTGTTAGATGTAGTTTCACAATAAACTTACATGCTCATGTCGCAGGTTTTTTGTTACGGACTGTACAAATTAAGTATTTCGAGAGTTGTTCCGAGCATGCCTCGTATGTTTTAATTGAAGTATGTGATGTTACAAGTGAAAATAGTAGCGTTTGTGTCTTTTCACAAATATCTATGAAATAGGTTTGCTATGCATGAATGCCAGCAGGGCTACTTGACAAAATCATGTCTGATAAAGGTGTGCCTATGAAGCAAAGTGTGTAATTAAACAATGCGGAAAACATTACTTTCATTGATACCAACGATTGCTGAAAAGTTACGAAAAATAAACAACAAATGTTAGCATGGTGAAGTGGTGAGTGATACTTTTCAGCAAGGGAAACAGCGACGTGAAAGATAAATTACATTTAGGATTGCCGATGACAATCGTTACATCACGAAGTCTGAAGAACGTTTTGGTCAGTTTATCCTCGCAAATTGGCGAATTAAGATCAAAGAACTCTGTATCAATTTCCAAGCATTAGAAATTATGTTAGCAGTTAGTACTACGTAGATTCCGTTAATGCTCACAAATGAACCAAAAAAAAAAATGCAATATCAAATTTTTCAGGCTGTACTAATATGAGGCTGAAGATGACACTTTTTAGTAAATAGTAAAAATAAAAAATATTCGGGACATGTATAAGAGGAACAGCGAATTTAATAAAGGCTATCAACCTCGTGCTTATATATTAAAGAAAGCTGACGGAACAGTTCTCACTGATACGGATAGCATCTTAAATAGATGGAAAGATTTCTTTGACGAATTGCTGAACACACAGCCAAAAACTAATGTGCGTTGAGAAAAGGAGATACACACCGCAGAACCGCATATTCCAGAACCCAACCGAATAGAAGTAGAAACCGCTATAAAGAAATTAAAGAAACACAAATCTCCGGGTGTAGATGAAATTCTGGCTGAGTTAATTTTAGCTGGAGGCGAAAAATTGTGGAACAAGATACACAAACTCATTCTGTATCTGAAACAAGGGAGAATTGCCACAAAAGTGAAAATAACCAATCATTATTCCAGTTCACAAGAAAGACGACAAAATTGACTAATAATTATCGAGGCATTTCTCTTCTGTCAACATCCTATAAAATCCTTTCAAATATTCTATTAGCAAGATTGACCTATACGCAGATTAAATTATTGTAGATTATCAGTGCGGATTTAGACGAAATCGATCAACTATCGACCAAATATTTACCATTCGCCAAATATTCGAAAAAAAAGTGGGAATACAATATCCCGGTACATCAACTATTTATTGATTTTAGAAAGGCGTACGGCTCGGTTAGGAGAGAAACATTATACAACATTCTTACAGAACTTGGAATATCGAGAAAGCTAATTAGATTAATTAAGATATGTTTAAGTGAATCCCAAAGTAAAGTCCGGGTAGGAAAACTTGTGTCCACGAGCTTTCACGTCGAAAATGGCCTGAAACAAGAAGATGCGTTGTCGCCATTATTATTTAACTTTGTTCTGGAATACGCTATAAGGAAAATCAAAGATAGCAAACTGGGCCTAGAGTTGAACGGTATTCACCAGGTTATGACATATGCTGATGATGTAAATTTAATAGCGGATGATAGGAGAACAATAGAAAGAAATGCAGAGATCTTATTAAACGCTTGCAGGGACATGGGTTTAGAAGTAAATGCAGAGAAAACTAAATACATGGAAGTGCGTCGGGTCCGTAATATGGCAAATTATGGATGCGTTAAAATATTAAATAATACTTTTGATAAAGTGGATACTTTCAAATATCTAGGATCAATATTAACAGAGAAACATCATATTCACGAAGAAATTAAGTGTCGACTAAAAGCAGGGAATTCGTGTTACTATTCGGTTCAAAATCTCTTGTTGTCGCGAATTCTGTCGAGGAATTTGAAGCTTAAAATATACAAAACGATAATCATGCCTGTTGTTCTGTATAGTCGCGAAACATGTTCGCTTATTCTAAGGAAAGAACATAGACAGAAAGTATTTGAGAACAAGATCCTGAGACGAATATTTGGACCCAAGAGGAACGGGAATGGGGAATGGCGGAAACTTCATAACGAGGAACTACATAATTTATACGGTTTACCCAACATTGTTAGGGCCGTTAAGTCTAGGAGGCTTAGGTGGGCAGGTCATGTAGCTAGAATGGAAGAAAGTAGAAACGCTTTCAAAGTCTTAACTGGAAAACCAATCGGAAAACGACCATTGGGAAGACCTAGGCGCAGATGGGAGGACAATATTAAGATGGATCTCGCAGAGATAGGAATACAAAGTAGAAACGAGATCCAATTGGCTAAGGATAGAAGTCAGTGGAGAGCTTTTTGTGAACGTGCCATTGAACCTCCGGGCTCCATAGGCCATAGAGTTAGTTAGTTAGTTAGTTAGATGACAATTTTTCGTGGATCACGTCATCACCACGTGGATGTCGAGGTGTGGTCCCCATTAAGAGCTAGAACTTAAACGACAATCCATGAAATAGTGACAAATGAATTCATCGTCAAAAAAGAAAAATTCAACTCCAGAGTGAGTCAAATGATATGCACTGTCTTTTTGGGTAGGAAAGGTCTGTCATTCTTGTGGATTTCCGAGGCGACGGAAAACTATCAACTGTGTACGCTATATCATGATACTGACTAAAATGAAAACTAGAATTTCATAGTTTAGGCGAGAGAAGAATGCCATGCATTATAATGCCAATCTTGACTGAACTGTTTCATCACACTCAGCATATATTGTAAATTTGGTGCCTTCTAACTTCCATCTCTTTGGATGAATGGTATACTGATAGACAATAATTTCCTGCAAATGATACCATCATCACATTTATTAATCAGTGGGTCATTTTCACTAGCGTAAAGTTTTACGAGCGTATCGATAGAATTTGTTCGTCGCTGGCAAAAATTCGTAATCAAGAATGATGATTATATTTAAAAGTTGTTTTACATAAGACTGTGCTGTAGCAAAACAATGTTATTGTGTTTTTCCATGAGAAAAAAAGGAAAAAACGGTTGTTGCGCACCTGGAAAACCTAGAAAAGTCAGGGAATTTCAAATCTCCTGGAAAAGTCAGGAAATTCTTAAAATTTTCTGGAAAAATATAAAATTACATATGTTTGCTTTTGTATATTGTATTAACAATTGGCTAGCTGGAAGCTTCGCCCCCAGACCCTGTGTATGCTCGGCCTACGGCTTCGCACCTCAAAGACCTGCAACAATTCGGCCCCGATCGAACTACGAAACCTGCTGGAAGTGCTGCCGTATTCGACGATGAGGCATTGCTGACCGCTTTTGACACACTACTCTCACGACCACGCACATTTACTGCTTTTCTGCGCCTCTCTAGCCTGCTTGAGGTATCTGACGCACGACGGCCTTGACCACTTTATCATTTCCTTCCACAATCATTCCCTACACAGTGTGCAAATTTCATGCTCTTCCGATAATTCCTTCTGGGTGTTGTAATTTTAATGGTTAGTAACTTATTTATTATTGACAGTATTTATTTATTTTCTAAATTATATTGTTCATCAGTAAGCAGAAAAATTTTCATTCTTCTCATTTGAAAAAACAAGGAAATTCATAATTAATTATGTTATTTCAAATCTAGGGCGTCACTCCCTATCGGTTGAGGAGACGCAACGCAAAAATTACGTTGTAGTTTGCGGTAACAGGCATTGAAATTACAATTGCTTTTCGCGTTTTGGTGTTGCATGGTGATTCGCAAATTTGGAGATGAAAAATAGAGAATGAAGCGCAAAGTGCAACTGGCACTCAGAGACACTCATTCCCTAACAGTTTGCGTCAATTTTACGATTTGGTTATCTGATGAAAACTGCGAAATGAATGTTCTGAGAACTGTTATGTACAAAGATAATTCGTACTGTCCTACTTTAGATTTACGTTCGTT
Source organism: Thermobia domestica (assembly GCF_964235325.1). Lineage (NCBI taxonomy): Eukaryota > Metazoa > Arthropoda > Insecta > Zygentoma > Lepismatidae > Thermobia > Thermobia domestica. Next base: position 125,131,990 of record NC_137455.1, on the reverse strand, counting down.
GTAAACGGCGCACCTACTATGTCAACTTTTATAGGATTTCATTTATTAGTCCCGCAACGGAGCGGTAGCAACATCGCAAAAGTACTCAAGTGAGGAAGGGAGAGATCTATTTTGTATTAGCGTTATTTCACTTTTCGTTTCGTTCTTCTGTCGTCTTTTCTACTTGATAGTTTTAATGTTCTACTTTAGATTAGGAAGTATACGTTATAGTTTGTTTCTTATTTACGTATATTAAATAAATTATAGAGGTAAATCGCCTAGTTTGTATAGTTGTACTTGATATCGATAGTTTCAACTTCGATTATACATTAAACGGTGAATAGTCTTTGACGCCTAACTGGACTCACGAAGAAATGGTAGCAAATGTATTGGGATTTACATCTTCGAGGAATTGAAGCTTATCCGATGGCATACGTTGCGCCTTTAGACCGAATTATGCGTATTGTGTAGTTTGAAGTGTGAATTGAGGAGAATTATCCATTCGAGAAGTTTAGAAGTGACATTTAGTCGATGATACCAAATTATAATAAGGATCGATGGAGCACGTTATTTAACTATAAGTAATACAAGTTGTTTTGGAATTATATTTTCGTGCTTGCTAATTTGCAACGATTCAGGTAATCGTAGAATTAAGTGAGAGTATTACTTAATCCAGTATCCAGTTTGTGGAGTATATATTATCCAGAAAATGTTAGTTACGATAAATTTAACTTCGGAAGTTCGTTATTGGAATGCATGTATTCACCCGTCGTTGTGGGATATTAAAGGAATAAAACGATTAGTGATTAATATCGCCAAGGACGAAATAGTCATAAAGTTAGAACTGATTCTTTTACTAATTGGGTTTTCTCTCTTCTTGTGTTTTGACAAAATATTTTCTTAAGATTTGTGTTGTGAATCATACTTTGTGGTAACAAGAATAAGAAATACAGTATGGATGAGTGAAACCATTCCAATAATGGGAAGAATTCCATCCCTTGACTACCGAATGGACACCGGGTCCCGATATCATTCCGCTTAATACGAGTCGCTTCTCTCTCTCCCTCCGTTAATATACAGAGTAAAGATATTTAGTGCTGTAACTTGGTTAAATAATTAATATAGTATCTTGTGAATTTTCCCTTTGTTGGCTATATGTACGTTCATTGTACTTTGCAGTTAGTAATATCTCTCATGTTATTTAGTTTTCGTTATTTAAAAGGTTACTTCCGAGAGTAAATGTTGCCTTACATGATTCGTATGAAAGTTGAAAGATTATGCAGTAATGTGCAATATTTACGTGGGTTTAGGGAATAATTATGTGAATATCCTCTTTAGATTTGTACATTTATAGAGACTGAAGGCTCCTGCCTTCTTCACCGGTAATACGTTGAATTATCATTAGTCGGTTGTTTTATTTAGAGATTACGTATGCTGCTTACATAATTTTGGGAAGTGTTTCAAGTTTAAGAAAAGAAATTTTCGTTATATAACTATTATTTGCATAAGAATTATAAGTATTATGTCTGGATATTTTGGCAATCGGAATGAGTTGTTCCTGTATTTCTGATGTGTCTCCGGCTTAATATGGATGATACCATGTTTGTTAGAGTAGTGTGAGTTTTGAACAGAGATGAGCTACGTTAATTGCCTTAGTATTATTATGTGTTCAGTTTTCTTGTGTTTTATAAGCGGTGACATTTGAGCTGATATTTGAACTGGTCTCCCGTCCAGGTTCCGAGTCGTCTTCAGGCGGAACATAACTTTGATCTTGCATAAAGATTGATTATGATGTGACTTTGTCTACAAATATCTTAAAACGTTAATACCCAATTTTTATCTGTGTGTATGCGCGAGTGTTATTAGTGTTATACAGTTTGGTGTGTGCTGGAGAGAAGAGTTTGTAGAGATATGAAGGGGTGCAGTTCCTTAATGACACACACAGTGCAGTATAAAAGTAATGTTTTAAATGTGATAGTAAAATCATAAAACTAAAACTTTTTTTTTTTAATATTCTGTGTTAAATAATTATATGGGTAGCCAAAACGGGAGAAAGTAGATTGCTGATTTCATTACATGAACATTTTCACATCTAAGAGCGTTCAATCAAACTATCATTTTAGGCACTTGGTGTAAAATTATGCCCTTACTATATAATTAAAATGTATCATTAGACTGCTGCAGAATTATAACATTTTTCTCACTTAATAGCACCACCTGAAAATTTACACATTGGGCCTGGAAACCTGGAAAAATCAGAGAATTTTGTATCTCGAGATGCGCAGCAACCCTGAAGAAAAGAAAAAAACTGGAAGGCATTATTTTCAAACTAACTCTAGTATGATAATTTCTTAAAAATATGTTCAGTTATACCATTCATGATGATAACACTTGGTGTGTAAGATGAAGCAGTGTAGAGTATGCCGGATAAAATAATACTGCGGGCAAATAAAATAATAGTATATAAAATGAAGGTCTGCAAGCCTTTTATTTTATGTAATTATAATGAAGCCGTACTTCACATATATACAACTATTTATCAAAAAATGACAAATCTGAAGGATAGAAACACAAATTTAACCTGTAAAAGGATCATTGTAGTATTCTCTGGTTGTAATGCACAATCGTTAAAGATTAATTGTCAAAAATGCCTCATCACTCTAACCTCATACTATTTAAAATGTTTTCTGTGGAAGTCTAGAATTACATGTAATAATAAAAATAATTCATGAGTAACAAAGAATATAATAATGTCTAGGAGACAAGTAAAAGTTACACAAAAGGAAACAAATACTATTCAACGAGATCCTTTCAAGATTATTTTGTGTATAATATATGAAAAAGTATACCGGTTACTACTGCGTGCAGCAAAACGTATCAACTGTGAAAAGAAAATGCAACTAAGCAGTAATAAAAATAAAGATATATGAAATAGGGGCACTTCTAATTCAGTAACTAGTTATTATCTACGTATTATCCATTTTGTATTTTATAAATATTATATAGTAAAAACTATTCCCGCAATATAAAACCATTATAAGTAATAAATATCTATCTCAGTTTGTCATTCGCTCACCAAGATCTAAATATTTTAATTTCAACATGCTAATCGCCTATAAAACGTTACGGCATATCTCCTTCACGTATGACAATAGATGCAGATAAGATCGTCAGTGCAGGAAATGCTCAAAATATCCATTCTAATCACCTCACTCTGGACAATCAAACAACAATAGAGCTCTACTGTGAATTTAGAAACAGCTAATGGATGTTTCTTCTGCTAATACGTATTGATCAATACGCAGCAGAACGAAACAAAGACATTCTTTTTTTATACTTTTTAACATGAATGCGATTTGTCATTCGTTGAAATGTTTTGAAAGTTCTCCAAAAGGAAAGGAATTCGTACACGTGACGAAGACAAAGAAAATACATAGCTCAAACAAACTGTCTCTACAGAATTACCAAATTGTCTTTCAATATAGAGCATGAATAGAAAGGCTTATAGTGCCAATCTGTTAATACACTCATCAACAATAATTATAAAAGTAGTAAACAATACTACCACCATCTGTATTGGAGAAACTTTCAATGAACAAGTATCTCCTTTACCTCTTGGTTTATTGACGTCCCGAAAAATACAACAGTAAAAGATGTTGTGAAAGGGATTCATGTTAAGATCTATTGCGTGAAATTAAAATTGCGGAAGTTTACAGCATAAATTTATTATTAACAGCATAGGAATAACATTTCTTCAATGAGGCCAAATTCCTAGATAGATAGGTGGCCAACTTCTCGTAAGTAATGCATATCTTATGTATGAATGCACGTTTTACAAAACTGAAACCAATTTTACTGGATTAATATAGGGTCAAGTATAACATAAAATATATTTCCATTTCTTAAGATTTCTTCATCTCTCACTCAAGGATAAGATAAGAAATCGCATTACAACCTTTCCTCCATAGTGAATAAACACCTGCATTTGCCTAACTTAATAAAATTTAATCTGAAATATCATATGATACAGGCTTGTATTTAATCCATTAAAAAGTTAACTATTAAATTAATTGACTAAATTTTTGTTAATTTTGATTTAATCAATTCCATTTCAAGGACTTAATTTTTAATTGACAATTGTTAAAATGTTCGTAACGATTATAAAATTAATAATTAATTTCCTTTCTTCGAAATCAAGTGAAATGAATATTTCCAGCTTATGGTATTTTAATTTTACCTTATTAATTATCAGTTATGTATGAAAGCAACAACTTTTCATAATAGGAGAGTAATTTTCTCATGCCTTAAACTTTATCTATTAAGTTTTACATTAGATTTCACGTCTCAAATTGTAATTTACATTGCATAATAGTGAAAATTGTCATTTTTAATTTTAATTTTAGTAAATTAATATGAAGTTAATTTTAACCGTTACTTTTTTTTTCTGACATTGATTTTTAATTTAATCAATTATATTTTCAAAGATTTAGTTCTTAGTCACAATCCGTTAAAATTTATATTAATTTTTCGAACTATGAATATGCACCATCAGTTTGAGGCTTTTTAAGATCTGTGGTTATATAAAATAGAGGAATCAAAGCTGTCTCTGTTGTATTTTTAGAGTCACAAATTTCACCTAGAAGCTACAATAAAGAAATCAAAAGTGAAAACCAGATGTCTTCGCACCATTTTTCTACATATAATTATAAACGCATGATAGTTTCTCGAAATGTGTAATATTATTTTATTTTCTCTATCAACACTTAAAATGTCTTTATTTTCTTTCCATCTTCACCGAATATATATTGTTTGTTAGCAGAAAAAACCACAGTGTCTTTTTTTTTTTTTTTTTTTTTTTGTGAAACATATTTGGAACAGATATTTTACTATTGCCGTGTTTCCATTTTATGTATTTACCATCGAATATCTTAATTTCTGTTGATCTGATGAAACACACAAGATAGCCAAATTATTATTATTATTATTTTCTCTCTCTATCTTATTTTTATTATATTTTTATTGTGTGTTTTAAATAAACTCTTTATTAAATCAGCAATTCATCATTTTGATAAATAAAAACTCACGTAAAAATAACGTTTACCTAAATTCCGAAATATATACCTATAGGACAATTTAAAATTGTGATTTACTTTCCTTGTGAAATAATTATTTTTGTATAGTATATAATGTTCAATTTTTAGCTAATAAAATTTTAAATAAAGGTTTGCAGGATTTTTATGTTTTCTCATTGGTTTTCTTTTCTTGTCCTAGATTTTAAATATTGGGAAGATCCATCTGATGAATATCAAGAAGACGAAGGCTCACTACTTCCGTTATGGAAGTTTTCATTCGATAAGACAAAAAAACAAGCAGTAACTTGTCTTTGTTGGAATCCTGGCTACGCCGATCTCTTTGCAGCAACATTTGGTTCATGTATGTATAATAACGAAATCAAACTCTACAAATCCATTACCATTTGTCTAATTATTCGTAATGTTCTTATTACGCAATCTATATATAATTATAATCTATCTATAAGGGTTCTATAAGTTTTATTTGTGATGCTCTCTTCCAGTGAATAATACTCGCCTTTCATATTGTCCCCAGTAATTGTGCATGCAGTAGTGTTAAACATACAAATTGATCGGAATGTAGTTATTAGCGCTGTTGTTCGTTGAAGTTTATCGTCTCTTTTCAGCTCCGAGGTTATATGAAACGTGGACCTAAAGTTTTAAGATGAAATTTGAACCACTGTAATGCGTTCAAATTTCACTGGTTTCCCACCAGGAATTGAATCTGGGACCCCTTGCACCAACGGCGCGCGCGTTAGTCACTAGACCGACATGGAGGACTGGAATATATATATATATATATATATATATATATATATATATATATATATATATATATATATATATACTAGCAGCGTTCACCCCGCTTCGCTGCGGTCACCCCGGAACGCAATAAACTTTGTTACTTAGATAATTTTTACTTTTTCGCTTTCAAGTGATATGATAAAAACCATAGTAGATTGCAGTAAATGTTAACATTATATCGCCTGTCATTTATGTTAACCCGCCGAGTTACACGGTCATGCGGGTTGCATATAAATACGTTTATTTTTACCTATGATGAACTAACAAAGGATTTGTACGTTATGGACACTTGAATGGTCAATTATCTCAAGACACTGGTAATTAAAAATTAAAGTGATATGATAAAAACCATCTAGGGTCCAAATCCTAATAACCCCCCAAAAATAAAAGAAATTGGTTCAGCCGTATTAGCGTGATGAGGTAACAAAGGATTTGTGCGTTCTCTTTTATATATATAGATATAATATATATATATATATATATATATATATATATATATATATATATATATATGTGTGTGTGTGTGTGTGTGTGTGTGTTTGGTACTTTTAATTGTCATATTTTAAAATGTAACAACGTAAGTATAGGTATTGACAATAAGACATAAAATTAATATATTGTTTTAAGTAATGTGAATGTTCTATTTCTAGTTTTTATGTTTTGTTTAATATTAGAAAAACAAAGTAATATATTAAAGAAAGTTCAGAAATGGCTGTCAGCATTGTAGTGTGTATATCATAATTTAACTCTGAACATAAGGAATTCTAAAGATAAGTATTTGAAGTGAAATAAAATCGTTAGAAAGGTCTTCGGTGCATTCAGTGTAATCAACTAAACCATTATGGAAAATGCAGTGATGTGCAAATCATAAATAAACAGTTGTAATGAATACTTCTATGCCGAATATGTGCTATGGTAAAGGAAGCAATTGCCAATCTCGATCATATAAATAACAACGTAATATAATTGGAGGTTTCAAAGGTATCACATTGCTACGTACAATCGTTAAGAAGAAATCGTATCGCTAGGTACAATCGTTGAGATCGTGAATCAGGAAGTGTGCAGTAGTCTCCGAAACAGTAGCAACGTATGTGCTATAGTGCAGTTCAAATTGTAACTACAAGTAATGATAATAATCAGTTAACTCATCCAAAAATTGTTTCACATTTGAAAAAATGTGGGTTGCGTAGCTAATGTGAAGTGGTACAAAGCGGTAGCCAGTGGTGGAAATAGAAGAGTAGTCAGCAAAAAACTAGGTATCAACATACATATAAAAGCATTTCACCATAATGCCAATAGGCAAGAAGCAACTAGATATCAATAAACGTTTACTAAAAAAGGAGAAAAAAGAACAATAAATGTCTATCCAAATAATTCAAACGATCATGACAATACAGGCAGACAGTAACAAACAGATTTTTGTACTTCCATTCACAATGAGTATGCAGTTCTCAGTTACATTTATAGTACAAGAACAGAGACCCAACCAATCCTCAAGAAAAATGGTGGCAGTAATATACACTTAATAAATGATACTTTAAACACACATAAGCTTAGTGGTAATGAGCGAAAAGTGAGTAGTGCAATTGTAAAAATAAATAGCTCTAATGGTGTACAAAGTGAAAAATCAAGTATCAATAGCTTTGGCAAAAAATAAGTAATATGTAGTGGATCAAAGAAAAACGACAACAATAGTAGAATACCATGTTTTATTGTCGTTAAGTTTTCAAGTGATAGAAAATTCTGATTAACATATCTAACTAGGTGAAATGCTCGTTCTTCGCACGAGCACGGGGCGAATAGCGTTATGGAAAATGTTTGAACTTTTTTTTCCCTAAGGATATGCATTTCAGTCAAAGTATAATTATTAAAAAAAATAAAAATAAGATACTCTATTTTGACAAAACTTTTGAATTATTCTACCCCCTTGGGATACATTCGTTGATCAATGTGAATATGATAAAAAAAAAAAGTCCTTGAGTTAGATTCCAAACTTATTTCAAATATGTAAGCAGGTTTCTATGATGTGGTCACAAACAAAGAAAACGTTAATTCAAATGTGGCGAAAAATCATAGAGATTGCCTCTCCCCCCTTTAAACGGGAATTTTTGAAACTACTGGTCACATGTCACCTTATTTGTAATGAGAAGTTTATGTAAAAACTTTCATTTTCCTAACTTGCGGGCTCGTGAAATATTCTATTTTTAGCAATAATTCTGAATTCCTTTCTCCGTTACGGTATGCTCTTTACTTAAACTGATGATTAAAACCTAGCTCGATGACCGAAATTCATTTCAAAGTTTATAGCCGTCTTACCGTGATGCGATCACAAACAACAGACAACGTAAGTTTCAATGCAGGGGAGAGGGAATATCAAATGCCCTTTTTCCCTTAAAACTGGAGTTTTAAAAAACGCTGGGACACGTTTCCACATATTTTTAATGAGAAATTTATGTGCCGAATTTCATCTCCGTAACTTCAGGAATTTATGTGATACTCTATTCTGGACAAAATATTTGAATCCTCTTTACCTCACTTAGCATACATATTTAAAAAAAATCCTTTTTTGTCCACTGATCTCATAACAAGAGGAATTATCTTTTAAAATCTTACGTTTCTAGACACGTTAGTATAGCCTGAGCGTCTATATGTGAACCGCTTTCACTCTTCAATGTAATAGTCCAGTTGCCTTCCTTTCTCCTTTCAAGAAAAGAATTTTCGAAAACGCTTAAATATCTGTTTAGAGTTTACACAACAAATTTGAAACCTTCAACATGAGCGAATCCTTACATTAAGGCTGTTGCTACCTCTTCGCTGAGTCGAGTTTTCCCCTATCTAATAACATTAGAACTTTTTTCGTGTTTTTCTCAGCAAGCAATTAACAAATCCTTATAAAAATTTGCATGGAGTCAGGTCGATAATAAAGAATTTGTTATATGAGCTTATAATTTTATTAAAAGCCTCCAATTAAGTTATTCATTCCCCCCTTTTTTTCATGTGAAGATTTGCAACAACGCATTGACGACACTGCGTTCTCTCTTCTAGCAGGTTGCGGCGAGTAACTGAGGGTTACTTTGAAGTTTCAACATTGTCCACAGCTGTGAGGAGACCCTTTTCAACCATGACATATTTATGGCATTTCAGTGAGGAGGCGTTGGAGTACGTTTTCTTTGCTGAAAGCAGAAAAAAATAAACACAGCGAGAACAGATCCATTCTTCTTTACGGGGCCGCGGTGGCTCAGTGGTAGAGCGTTCACCTCTGGTGCTTGGGGTCCCGGGCTCGATCCCAGCCCCCACCAAGTGAACTTTGTGGTGGACAAACACCGTGTGCGTGTGTTTTCTCGGGGTTCTCCCGTTTCCTCCCACTTTCTTCATTCCACCATTTCATTCATTACTCATCATCACCGTCTCCTTTAGCCTAACCGGCATAACCATGGGACGTAAAACTCAAAGATTTCATTTCATTTTTTCATTCTTCTTTACATTAGCTTTTTCATTGGCCTTGTCAAGTATAGACAGTTATAAGTAATTAGAAGCGAACTGTCTGTATTGAATAAAGATACTTTTAATGTATACGAAAGAGAATGTCACTGTATTATTATTATTATTATTATTATTATTATTATTATTATTATTATTATTATTATTATTATTATTATTATTATTATTATTATTATTATTATTATTATTATTATTATTACATTTTTCAAAACATGAAGAGACATACCCTTCTTGACTCCAGTGCCCATTTTATCTATATATGAGGTATTTATAATAAACTTCTATACTGGTAAAAGAAAAGCTACTTTTATAGTGACGTATCTTGCTAAGAGAATTATTTGTATTTTATTTATTATATTTCAATTTAAAATAAAGTGTATCGTTTGTAACAGCGAATAGTGCTCAAAATAGTACCTATTACCAGTCAACTATAGATTTAGATCAAACATAATAATGGGCAACAACACCAATATATATTGTATACATTTAGACCCTATTGGATCAAAAGATCCAATATATTCCAGACAAAAATTTTCTTGTAGGTCTTATATCTCGAGAACTACATATAGCGTACCCAAACTATGACTTAACTTAGTATGATGTGCTTATTGCGTAAAAAATACAAAAACTCGATTTAAGGACCGTTCAAAAATGTTGTGGGCCCTGATCCACAAAATTCAATATATTACATCCAATCAAAAATTTTCTTGTACGCCCCATATTTTGACAATTACAAAGTGTGTGGTCAAAACAAAACTAACAATTTACTCAGTATGATGTGCTTATTCCGTTAAAAAAAAAAAAGATTCAACTGCCATTTAAAAAATTTGTGGGCCCTGATCGAAAAAAATCAATATATTTCACCCATTCAAACATTTTCTTGTACGTCCCATATTTTGAGAACTATATATAGTATAGCCAAACCAAAAAGTAACAATTTAGCCCGCATGATGTGATTATTCCGATACGAAAACTCGATTTAGGGCCCATTCAAAAATTTTGTGAGCCCTAATCCAAAAAATTCAATATATTTCATACAATCAAACATTTTCATGTACGCCTTATATCTGGAGAACTACAGGTAGTGTAGCCAAACCCAAACTAACAATTTACTCAGTATGATGTGCTTATTCCGTAGAAAATACGAAAACTCGATTTAGGAACCGTTGCTAACTTTTGTGGGCCCTGATCCAAAAACTAATTATTTAGCAAGATCGCAATCTTTTTATGCACTTTTTGGATCATTTTTAAAATTCTGAGCCAAGATCGCTATCTTTTGATCCATTTTTTGGATTATTCCTAAAATTCTTGTTTTTATATATTTTTTATATTTATATATAAGGTGATACAAAGAAAATTTAGGGAATCAATTGATCTGATTGAAGATTTGTTTGAACCTATTTTATAGAATATTTTAGATTTGTTAACTATATTCCTGTTAACTGCACATTTTTAAAAGATATCTTTTTAATTTACATTTGTATTATATCTTTACTTACTCATGAAGTATATCTATAACTTTTGTCAATTTTTAAAGTTGCTTCTTAGATAAGTTTCGAGAGTTGTCCGCAAAATTTCGTTAACATCTTATTTGAACTACTTTTAAAATGGAATGTGTACGTTTAGAGAACTTGTGGTTTGATCTTACAATGTACATAGTATAATATAACAAAAAAAAAAAATAGTTTTTACGTACTGTAACACTGTAATCTCACTTTAATTTACTATAGTATATTTTTCTTTCTTTTTTGCGTGAAAGTAACATTTGAAACCGAATTATTTCTTTCAAATTTATACGTGAAATGAAAATTGTTTTTCAAAACAACTATGACATACTCATTGTATAAATAAATGTGAAATATTAGTGTTTGTTTGATTTATTTGTATTGATTGAAGTCAATACTTCGAGTGTAACTTTGACCACTTATCAACAAAATTAAAAAGTCGTAGACCAGTATAATTTAAGCAAGTTACTTACTTGATTTGAGACATATTTTTGGAGGGGAAGAGTAGAAATTTTACTGATAACATTTTTTTTATTTAACTTTTCCTGTATTTATGTTTAGCGTGGCCTTGTGAATTTTGTTTACTTTTTTTTACAATGTAGAAACTTACCTAGGGATTTTGGAGTATGCTCATAGATATTTAAATTGTGAATAGTGCTTCGGTGATATTTAGCATTTTGATTATACTGCTTGTTTATTATTTTTTTAATAACTTCATTTACATAATGTTGTGGCTTAATGTAACGAAGTATTCCATCACATATTTTATACTCATACGGTAATGCTTTAGTTTAATATGTATGACAATGACAAATTGGTGTACCTCAACAAAAAAGCCCTATATTTTAAAATGAAGCATGAAAAAATAATGCATAAAATTAAAATTATTCTGTTAATATGTTTTGTACTATTTATATATATGTTGTAGCTATAGATGAAATTTCGCGTTCGCCATCTGGAAAATAAATATTTCTTATTTAGAATGCGTAAGTTACAAGGTTATTATTACCAGGTAACACTAATAAGTCCCTATTCCCTGTTACCAAGAAATAAGTCCCTATTCATATTTCGAAAAGTAATAACCACGAAAAGACGTTACCAAGAAAATGATGTTTGTATCTACATTAACACTACATATTTCATTATGTATAGATGTTTTCTTGTGTAGTAAAAGAATCCCTGATATTACACTTCACTTTCTCCTGCAAATGTGCTCTGTTAGAAGGGTAATGTGTGGTCAGTTCTTCAGTTTCCCAGTTGCCTCACGATACTGAAACAACACCGAAAAATCATTAGGAATAGAATTTGAGAGCATTCACGCTAAGAACACATTTGTGTAACAAAAAAGTTTATTTCTAAATTTCCTTCGTATGTGGTAAAAATGAAATTATTATTATTTAGCATAAACATTCTATACTACTATTCACAGTTTCAAATACATATACACAGGCCGGTAGCCAGCCCAAAAATGTAGGAAGGGGGGCGGCTGAAGTTAGGGGAGCCCGATCCAACCATATCATAGTTTATCACCATATTATATAGTTCATTTGCAAGCGTACCGTAAAAAGTTTAGGGAGGGCAGCGAAAATTTAGGGGGACAAACCCCTAGATCCTCCTGGATACGGGTCTGCATATACATATATATAATTATTCCAAAATGCTATCTCCACTGGTTTACCTGTTTCCGTGAGGTTACAAAAGTCAAAGAGCGCTGGTGTTTTCAATGTGAAAACCCAACTGGTGTCGGCAGCGCGGCCAGTCTCTGGTCAAGGAAACACCGGCAAGGAGGAACCGATGTGGTGACCACAAATTTTAACTAAATTACTAGTGCCAAGCCGCACTGATATTCCTTGCTCGTTACAATCTCTTGTGCCAAAAATTTCCTATTATTATTATTATTATTATTATTATTATTATTATTATTATTATTATTATTATTATTATTATTATTATTATTATTTCACACAGGAAATTTGAAAATAAAATGAAATCTGTAAGTTTTACGTCCCACAGTTATGCCGGTTAGGCTAAAGGAGACAGTGATGATAAGTAATGAATGAAATGGTGGAATGAAGAAAGTGGGAGAAAACAGGAGAACCCCGAGAAAACCTATGCACACGATGTTCGTCCACCACAAAGTTCACTTAGCGCGAGCTGGGATCAAACCAAGGACCCCATGCAACTGAGATGAACTCTCTACCACTGAGCCACCGCGGCCCCCACACAGGAAATTTATCTGCTATCACAATCGTCTGATAATTTATATTTGTATAACCAATCACCAGGTGTAAGACTGAAATACATGAGATGCAAGAGGCACCTTGCTATGTTTGAAGTAACCACAAGAACTCCGAATGAGACTAGACGAATATACTAAAAGCAATAGGTTTAGCAAAGAAAATAAAGAGCGCCCCCTCCTTCTCAGTGCCATAAATCTGTCCTCGAAAAGGACGAGAGGGCTAGAAAATTTCATTCCACAGATGTGATATGGACAGAGTTTAAAAACCTGTTTTAAATGGCTAGCCCGAATTTCCCTCACGCTGCTAATACAAACAGGGAGAAGCAGATATCGCACTGTTGCAAATCTTCACATGAAAAAAAGGGGGGAATAAATAACTTAATTGGAGATTTTTAGTAAAAATATAAGCTCATATAACAAATCCTTTATTATCGACCTGACTCTATGCAAATTTTTATAAGGATTTATTCATTGCTTGCTGAGAAAAACACTGAATAAGCTGAACACTAAGCATTTTCTGAATAAACATTGAGAAATCTTAATATTATGGAAATGGTTCCCCGTTTCTCCTTTAGAAGCAGAAGTTTTGCAGACTCAATGGCACCATCTCGACAAATTCGTCGTCTCTGTAATTGTTTATACCAAAAGTTTCAAAGCTGTGACTTTCTACTTTCTCCAAACTGACTATGGCTCAAGAAGAGTGCTGAAACCTTGATAGAGCAAGATTTCTACATGAATCGAAAAGCAGGCAATTCGAATATCACAATCCTCTTCACTTAAATGGTACAGTTTTATTTTCTGAGGTTCCACTTACATGTTTTGCGACAACTTTGTTTGAAAGTTTTGTTAGTTTTAATATTAATTCAGCAACTTTTAATGCTTTGGTCTGTATTGACTCAGACAATCGATTTGCCGTCGCCTGCTGTTGGCATGCTAGAGCTATTATTTCGTTGTAAATTTAATACACTTTCATTTATCTATCTATCTATCTATCTATCTATCTATCTATCTATCTATATATATATATATATATATATATATATATATATATATATATATATATATATATATATATATATATATATATATATATATATATATATATATATTCTAAACTAACTCTTAGTATTCTTAATATCTGGTGGCTTTTTTGTGTACTCTCTTCTAAAGAATTTTTAAATTCAACAAATCATACTACATACTGGTTTCGCCTTAACAGGTTTAATTTTAGTAGCACACGTATTCGTGTCAGACGCAAATCTCCCAAATGAATCGTTCACATGATTACGGTGCTGTGGCCAACATAAATCAGGAGAGACATTAATTATGAACATAGTGTAGAACTAGAATCTACTCGATGTATTGTATGAAACGATATGTCTGAGTCATTACCAGTGAGCAGCATCCACTTTTAATATTTTTCTTAACAATTCTAATTACCTGCCCCATCTTTGATTTCTAGAACATTGATTTATCTGGGGAATTATTTGTCTGTTTTCTTTGTAATGTACTGGAATTTTATTGGTTTGATTTTACTGGTTTCATTTACAAATCTATTTAAGTGTCAGCTACATCGTGCAAAACAATTTTTTGGTATATAGTTTTAATATTTAATAATAATCTAATTTCATTTAAGTAATATAAAATTTAATATTTAACTCAAATTCACTTTGAAAAAGCAAGGGACATTTAATTAGGCGTGAAGAAAAAAAATCAGTAAAATCACATCATTAAAGTTCCAGTTCATTTCAAAGCAAACAGAAAAATAATTCTCCCTGTAAGTCAATGGAATAAAAAACAAAGAAGATTCTCAACACCGCTTCAAAGTTCATAACTGATTACTTTTACAAATAATCTATATAACATTGGAATTTATGTGATGTATTATTTCGAACTACGTTTTAATAACTTCTAATATATATTTACACAAATAAATTACGTAAAACTACAAACTATTCAGTGTATTCTACCAAATGATACGTATGTGTTCATTATTTTGAGCGAATTACGTTCAGTTTTCATGTTTCAAATAACTACGCATCTAATAAAGTTAGAAAAAAATTAAGTGTTACTGTACTTTTTCGTACAATAACGTGCTCAATCAAGTTGTATAACTATTGGTCATTTCTAGGAATCCATATTTTTGTAATAACACCTTGTCTGTTATTAATATTGCAACCCTAAAAGAAATGTTTTTTTGTTTGTTTGTGGGGTATTGGGCTTCAAAGTTCTCTTCCGAAAACTAACTTTCCATTTTGGAGTTACATACCATTTGGGATCCGAGTAGTCCAAATGTTTTCCTTAAAAGCTCTTAGTTATAATATTAAGCAAAGTATGCAATATATTCAAAACTATTCTCGTGTACTGTTATTATTTGTGTATTATCTATTGTATATTGTATTATATCTATATTGTATATAGGGCTCGAAATTGAATGGTCTGTTTAAGATTTTTTCGTAACATTATTCATTCTGAAACTAAAAGAAAGTGAAGAGCTTTAGTTTGCTAAGAAGAAATCTTAAAGAACCACTGAACATAATCATAATAAGTTTTCTTCCGTATGAGACCAAATATTCACAATATAATGCTTACCAGTGAAAACAGCTGTTCATAACAGTCTCAAAATGTGGATTTAGTGGCAACCACATTAGAACAACAAACTAAAATATTGTGGAATTTCACACTAGTTTTTAATTTGAATAACAGTTCTTAAGAGCAGCGAGTGAACTGCTAAAATACAGGGACAATAACCAGGGGCAATCAAAAACCGGAATTAAGTCCACGGTATGCTCGGCGCAAATTGTTCTTTATAAGAAAAGTAAAACTACAATAGAAGATTTAAAGATCCGGTGGTAATAAAACTGGCTCTGACGACATTCCTAGTGAGGAAAGAAATATGCAATTAAAGTAACAAACATGCAGGCACCAAGTAAGTTGTTTTTGTTTATGTTTTTATACTTCCCGTAATGAATCCATAATTTCAATGATCGAGAACGAAACTATATACCACCCGATAAAATATGATATAGTGGCTTGTGATTATTTATAGTTACAATTTAAAATTTTTAACAGTAGTAAATATGAAAATATTGCTGATAAAAGACATATCAGACAAAAAAATCATCTTCCTTTCCTCTAGAACTTAGGTAGCACCAACACTAGCCTCGATAACCGACTGAATTCTGTTTGGAAGTAGCTCCACGATATGTTGCCGGTATGCCACATCAATGTGCATACCCTCGCATATCAGTACATGCTGTAATTGGGTGAAGTACGAGGAAGCCTATTTGTGCGTGTTACTCATTACTTCAAATAGACACATTGAGTAAACAACTTCATTTACTGTCACATCTTTGCTCATATTCCTTGATTAGGAAGAGTAAATAGATTCCAATAGCATGTCCTTTATTTGTCTATTAACGAAAGTTAAAAAAAAGGCATACTAAAAGTGACTAATACATATTCTTTGAAGGGATAGGTTGAGTAGATCTCCATATTTCTATTTTTTTCTTTTTTTGTGCCAATTATAGTGAAAGGGGGGGAAACAGAATTGTTTCACTAGCTATGAACAATATATAAATCATTTTTTGGAACACATTAAGGACTTTAACTTTCGTTTTCTAAAGCTCATACAAGCTAGGGTCTGTCTCTTTTTTTAGCTTGTAGTCTCTTTTTTTTCAAGTTAGTCTTAAAGTCTCTTTTTTCAGAATAAGTTATTATTATTATTATTATTATTATTATTATTATTATTATTATTATTATTATTATTATTATTATTATTATTATTATTATTATTATTATTATTATTATTATTATTATTATTATTATTATTAACCTTCAAGTGGTAAAGAAGTTAAAATTATGGAGCATTATTGTGGGATATGCTATTCTTCAAATATAGTAAAGGTCTGTATGTTATTTGTCTTATTAATAGTCAATACTTAACTTTTTCCCTATGTTTCTTATCATGAGAACCTAATTTTCTGTATGCGATCCTGATTCGCTGAAGAAACTATACAAAATAAATAACTGACTGTAGATCGTGTTCCTGTGTAATGATTTTCTAACCTCACCCCTCGAATATGTAATATTTAAAAATAAGTAAAAAGTTATTATAAAGGTTGTGAGTTGGAACATTTGAAACAATTTTAAATCTCTCTTCTTTTAGATTTATTGTTTTTTGGAACGTACTAAAATTTATCTGTGTAATGCTATTCTTTTTAATTTTCTAACGAATTTTCTTGTCTTGTATATTCGAACGGTTGGCTGCTGATTTGTAACGTGGAATATTAACGATTGGAAAGTGCAAATTTAAAACTGATTGGCTACTTAAAAAGGACAGCAATGGACTTTGATCTCAGCATGGGCATCAAGACACAGTGAA